>NC_056739.1:327261663-327357091 GCF_019279795.1 Protopterus annectens | reverse complement strand
ATTCAAAACCACGGGTTCATCCAAAAAATGTATTACAAGCCAGAAAGAACATACGATAGTGGTACATGCATTCCCATTAAACTTGGTGCAAATATGCAAAGCACAGTCCAAAGGATATATGAAATCATTCATACCCAGCCCTGGAACAGGAGCTTGATTTTTTTACGGTCATGTAAAGTGCACAGGAAAGAAAGTATTAATCCACTGCAGAAGAGACTCTGAAGAAAATTATTGGTTGTATATTTATTTTAATTTTAGTTTATTTTTTGTAAGTCATTTTATTGCATAATTAACAAAAGACTGATGAAGATAATCTCTGTTGAAAACTATACAAAATTAGCTTTTAATATTATTCAAAGGACCACAGTTGAAGAACTATTTAATCTTCAGTACAGGAATGCAATCCATCTGCAAGAACTGAGAAGGATGCATTTTCTCAATTATGTCAACAGGTATATGTCTGTCAATAAATGCTTACCAAAATGCATCTACACATACTATCAAAAACTGAAAGAAAAGCCTGTGTAACAGAAAGTTGCACCCAGCAAATAAAATAGCTTAACAGATCTCCAGTGAGTATGCACATAAACATACACAGCGCATAGGTCAACATTCAAAAATCTAATAATGCTAATAATCTATTTCAGATTGCTGACTAGAGGATTTCAGCATGACAACATATGTTTTACAAATAGAAATATGTAGCAAAATATACATCTACATGACATACTCCCCAAACAAATCTCTGGAAGAGGTTGCTTCAGCAGGTGATATATAGTGCAACCCATTTGTGATCTGAAATAAACCAGCAGCAACTTCCCGGATCTAAAGACATCCAACAGTCTTGAAATGACTTAAAGAAAACTAAGATAAAGTACAAAAGCTGAGCAAGTAAACATGGGATGAAAACAATGCAACTTACGTTCAAACTGATCACTAACAAGGAACTGGCATTCCTGGGGTGGTAAAGGATCTGCTGCTGTGGTTCAAATGGGAGGTCTGTCTGTATAAAGGACTTCCCAAAGTCTTCAGATCTAAAAATCCTTCCATGGTGACCTCCAGAAACATCAGCAGTTAGTACAACCTAAGGAAGAGAAACATTTCAAATCATCCAGTTTAGTGTGCGCTGATTTCTATGAACCATTTCATTACACATGACAATATATTACAAAATGAGGATGAAAAATCCAGATAACTAGTTAAGTGCCCTCTCCTGGAACAACTGTCTTTTTTTTTTTTTTTTAATTCAGAAGTGATCCACACGGACTATGCAGTTAATACACTCGGTCCGATTCCCAGAGTCTGCACCTACATGCTGTGTGTGTTTGAGCAGAGATTACATGGTGAAGCTTTCTTAACCATCTGTGCTATACACAGTGCCAGACCAGTACTACTTACTATGATCAGGAGACACCTTACCTAAAATGTGCCGCTCACTGTTCACTTCTGAACAGCTAGCAATAAACAAACAGCAGCTGATGAATTTCCACAGAAGTGATATTACTTTTTACACATCTACAAAATAGTTGCCACTTATAAACGATTTACCTGCTTTTCTGGCTTACAAATACAAATTACATTACAAATTGTGGTCTGAGCCACATCAGCTGTGAATATGAACACTAGCCTGAGCTGTAATCGCACAAATTTAAAAAACGCAGACAAGTTTTGAAAAGAAACCTTGCAATAAAAATGCCAAGTCTAGTCACACAAACTCCAAGCACCTTAACAGACTTTTGAATCCAACGATGATAAATGTGGCTTAGAGATCAGGAGATGGGCCATCAACATGCTTACAAGCACATTCCCACAACCTCTACCTGACCACTGAGAAACTTGAAAACACAATGTTCACCACTGAAAACATGCAGCAGCATCGAGTGAGTACACACCAAAGCATGAAGAATGAAAACAGGAATCGCTTATACAAGAGACCGTCATTATTATTCAAAAATGTCCACTCTGACTGGTCTGCCCATTCAGCTTGACTAGTGTATAATTTGCCATACCCCCATACAAAAAAGTCTGGTAGCTGAAGTGTTACTGAAAAACAGGCTCAACCATACTCTACCACCACTAAACCATAACTCTAAACTTGTCCAAAGTTTTGGAGAACCCTGATTTTTCTCACATTTTTACTTGGTCTCAAAACTCTTGATTTTATAGTAAATTAAGTACACTCAGTCAGTAATGCCAGACATTAACGTTTTAGATTTCCTACTGTTCAGAAAATGCATATGTTCATCAAAACCTGCTCTATTCATTTTTAAAACCAATTACAGTAATATTTAAAAACTGTTCCAACTTTTGTCTTTGTCCAGCATTCTTGAGCAAAGAAGCTAAACCGCTATAGAGAAACTGCAGTCTTCTCCATTGCTGCTCCTGAACTTCACTTATGTACCCTGCAGATGTGTAGAAATAGAGGGTGGCACAGTTGCACAGCTGATAGCATTGTCACCTCAAAGCAAGAGGTTCCCTGGTTCAGTTCTCATCTGGGATGCCTTCTGTGTGGAGTCTGCATGTCCTCCCTATGTTCGCTTGGATTTACTCTGGGTGCTCTGGTTTCCTCCCATACTCCAAAGACATGCAGTAGGTGGAGTGGACACACTAAATTGGCCATAGGTCTGAGTGTGTGTGCAAGTGTGGTGTGGAAGAACTACCGTGGCAGGTTTATCCACCTGGCAGTATACACCTTGGCTCTAGATTGTCACTGTTGAAGTGACACCCCAACCCCACATGCAAATATGGGAAAAGGGGTTATGGACAGATGGATATGCCATACGCATGCACAGTACTTCAGTACTAAGCATAGCAGGTGGAGGAAAACTAAATGTGCTAACAATTAATATTGTTTAAGAAAGTTAAGCAGAATACAAGGGCAATCATTTACTCCTCAGTGTGTGTGTGCGTGAGCATGTGTGCGTGTGTGTATCTGTATCACAGGATTTACTCACACGGTTGGCTTTGTTTAATCACTTGGGCTTTGTCTTTATGATCAAACCACACAAATCATGGGTAAATCCTGTGACACCCACATCCAGTCATGGATTATTGCTAAAATATAACAGTATATCCATCATGCTCTTCCCTAATTAGTGATGAGGTCTCAAATGCTCCTATACCACACAGAACGTGCAACCTACTCTACTTTGCCAAGGGGGAAAAAAATTAAAACAGAATAAGTGCAACAGTCATTAAAAGAACTTCCTGCACACTCCTATGACAAGCTATTACTGAACCAGTTCTTTGTTGGCATTACGCCCTGAAGCCCAAGCTCATAAAATCACTCCACAGACTCTACACTAATGAGCATTAATGCCCGTCAAAGCACCAGGTTTAATTTTCACAACTTTTATTAGGTAATATAAAACATTTGAAGTACAGCACATGCCAAAAACATTACTTTACAAGAGCAAAAAGATACAAGCAATGGTCAAGAGGGAGCTGGAATTTTATCAGAGAAAACTAGCAAAAGAACCAAGACATTGGGAACAAATAACTAGAAAGGGAAATTTGATAGAATGGGAAGACACCAAGAATTTATTTGGACTGCAGGTTAGAGATTGCATTCCCTATCAGGGATTGATAGGAGTATAGGCAAAGAGAAAAAAAAAGTAGGGTTCTTAACGAAAGAACAGCAATAGTACAGTTTTTAGTAGAATCTAGAACATAAGCTGTCATTAAAAAAGGAATAATTAGTACAACATATAAAATATTGCACGATAACTATAAGACTCAATCAGAAGAGGTTAGAAAGGATTGGGAAAAGAGACTGGATAAGCAATTCACAAAGAAACAATGTAGGGATATATGTATATCTCCCAAATACGCAACAAAATCTAGAAGATTTAGGATTTTTACCTGAAAAAGTGTTTACACAGATATTTTTATACCCCAAGTGGACTCCAAAGAATTTTTCCTCAGGCACACAGCAAATGCTGGAGGCGTGAAGGGGAAGAAAGAGGTAACTGGGAACATATTTTCTGGGAGTGCAGTGAATTGGGAGGACTTTAGGGATTCCCTGTGAGATGCGCAGTCAGAGACAGTGGGTGGGCAGATTTGTCTGATGAGGGAGATGATTTTTCTGACCTATGATACAGAATTGGAATTGGCTAGGCATGGTAAGGCCTTGCGGTGTCTAATGATGGTGGCTGCCAAAAAAGCAATTACTAGAAAATGGAAATCAAAATCTAAACCATCTTTTCTGGAAATACTGAATATAATAACAGAGATATAAAAACTGGAACTGAGATCTTTAGAAAAGGGTAGGAGCAAACTACATAGGAAAAAAGGGAATTATGGGAACAATACATACAAGGGAGGAATGAGGTTTAAAAGGCGGCAGGACTTAAATGAGCTATATAATGTTTGAGTGAAAAAGATTGGGTAAATTATAAGTGATGCTTGATGTTTGCAACTGTGAGTGTGTCAGCATGGTTTGTGATGCAAAATGCTTGCAACTAGGATTGTGTCAGTGTCAGTGTGGTTTGTTTTCATTTTTCTAAATGCATGACTGCCTATGTAGTAAGGGATGGTTTAATAAAGATATGTCTTGTTAAAAAAAAAATCAGGAATTGAATAACTGATGTAATATTGCTTAGGTTATATGACATATAACAATATATGTGAAGTGCAATGTTTGTTGCGTTAATACAGTCTGATTACTTTTATATGAATGTAAATTTGCTTATGTCACAAGTGATAATTCAATAAAGGTGTTTTTGGGGAGAAAAAAAAAAACATGCCAAGCATTTTGTGGCTTACCCTGGGAAAAGACTGCTACAGGATCCCCTGTAGAACGGTGCCAGAATCTGCCCCCATGTGCAACGTGACTACAGCATGCAATATTTAACAAATGTGTGGACTGCTGCACAGTTGTCCATGTGGCAGCTTCCAATATATACTGCACAGAAATTTCCTGTGGCTGCTACTCTGGTGGAATGCATTCCAACAATGTCAGTAAAATGTGTATCGCCACAGTGGAAGACAATATGAAGGGCTCAGCTACAATGACAAGGTCTATTAACAGACGAGCCTTCTTTACCTTTATTGAAGGTGAACAGACTGATCTGCTTTCCTGAATTGTTTTTTCTGAACATTACTTGGCTGCATATGCTCATTAACAGATACGAAAGGTCCGTTTCATTTTGGTAAATTGAATAAAACACTGGCTGGTGAATGAAGTAACTACTTATCACTGCAGGGACCATCTTTGGCATAAAGGAAGAGTTTTATACACAATTGCGTGTGGTTCAAAACCTGTTCTCCCTGAAATAGCTATGACAAGTAAAAGCATTTACCAAGAAATCCATTTTACATCTAATGTTCCTGCTGGATCACATGAAGGGGACATTTGTTTTCCCCACATGAAGTTAAAGTCCCATGAGAGGAAAATAGGTATTCTTGACAGTTTTTAAGTACAAAAAACACCACTAAGAAAGTTTTTAACAGATGTATATAAAGATATACTGGAGCACGAGCAAATATGGCTGATGCTTGCACTCTGGTGGATGGATATGTCAACTTTCAATAAAAATATTTTCGGTATTCCAGAACTCTTCTGATAGGACAGATCAGTGGTTCCAGTTCCAGGCTTGTGATAAAGTCCAGCAGCTAAACCGCTGACACTTATTTAAGCATAATTTCCTTATATTTGGTCTTCTGGCTTCTGTGAAAGTGCAAAGGATATGGGCTGAGGAAGAGTTGTGCTAAGAATTAAAATTTTATTCTCCAAGTAGGGTCTTGAGAGTGGAATGATGTACCCTGCTTTTTTTTTTTTTTAGTAATGATTTATACAGGGACAAAAGTCATGGAAGATGACAGTATGTTCAACAAAAGATGCACTCAAAGTTGTATTGACCAACAAGAAGCCATCAGGAGGAGATTGGCTTTTACCTTGTTTTCCTTTCAGTACGGGAAATTGTGGGGAAAAATACACTAAAGGTGAAATCCAGATGAAAAAAAAGACATCTACTGTCCAAATTGTCCAGAGGAAACTGAAAACAAAAATGTTGGACTCTCATGTGTATGGCAAACCAGTCCGCTAATGACCTGCCCTACATCTGTGCAATATCCTGAGCAGACGCTAATCCAGTTTCAGTGTGTAACTTAAAAAGTGCCTCAAAGATCTACTGTTACAGCAAACATAAAAATGGCAGCATCTTCAGCAAGACATTTTTATAACAGGCTACATACAAAAGGAGCACAGGTAAGAATAGTAAAGTAGATCCTCCAAGGTTCCTCTAATTTGCCTGTACACAAAGACAGTTTTCTTACATATGTATGCATATATGGTGTGTGTGTGTGTGTGTGTGTGTGTGTGTGTGTGTGTGTGTGTGTGTGCGTGTGCACGCATGCACAAGCAAAATACCACCGTTTTTTTTTTTTTTTTTTTGAGGAAACCTACAATACTGTTGGCACAAACAAAAAATTTCAGAGTATCAGTTAAAAAATACAAATGCTGTTAGTAAGTCATTATGTTTCCTATACAAGGCATAGAATGCATCACAGAATACCCAGCCTCTCAGAACATCTGGGAACCTATATGCCCCTATACTCCAGGCTAAGTGGATTTTGACATGGGCTTAGTAGTGGTCCCTACCCCGAACCCCATGTAGTCTAACACTGGTCCTTCTCAGAGATGTGCCCCAAAGGTAGTTTTCAGCTAGTTTGTGTAGGGGTTTCGGGATGGTATGGGTAATTTTTTAATCTGCCTCACAATCAAACCTCAGAAGTGTGCACAGAAGGTTTACTGTAGTTTGTGAGGGGGCTATGTTCAGAGTGGTCATTACATTTTCAGCTTTCCTCACAAGCCAAAAGGTATACCACGGGTGATCTCTTCAGCTTATGTGGGGGTTGAGGATAGTGTGGTCATTACTGTTTAACATTATTCCCCAACTACAAATTGCACAGGAAGTCTGTGTACCATTCTAGGGGTACTACATTATGTGCAACAAGTTGAAATACATTATTTTCTTCCCTGCTTGAAATATGTAATCACATTCTGTTTGTTCTTTCAGATTCACCCAAGTCTAGCAGAGGGGTACACAAAAAGTGGCTGTAATTTGGGGTAGGGGTAAGGAGGAATGGTGCCACATGAAATATGACTGTGCCCATTTGTGCCTTCACAATCATCATAATTTAACAACACACAGACACATAATGGGTGAGGTTGGAGGCACATCACTACTCCCAGACATAACACGTGTCCTTGATGGCATTTATCATCTCAGTTCATTATAAACTGTCATTCTGCAATCTTTGAACATTAAACCATGAGCACAACTTCTTTCTTGAAAAAAAAAAATGCAAGACTGAATTTCTTTTCTTAATTGAGATTTTTATTCAGGTTATCAATGGATCAAAGTTTTAAAATGTACCTCGTATGTAAAATATACAGCTATTGGGGGAGGTTGAAAGGCTGCATGAAAGGAGAGTTGAAGACAAAGATGTTTTTTTCCTTAGTCATTTTGACTATTTCAAAAGGTTGGAAAAATCTTTAAAAAATACACCTCAGACTACATTACAAAAAAACATGATTTCTAGGGACCTAGTGAACCCCAGACCCTGGCTTAAATTCACTTATTTTTTCCAGTTTTTACTATGCAGCCTTGGCCAGCTAGGGTGTGCAGAAAGAATGCAGATATAATAAAGTTGAGAGTATTACTGAACTTCTTTCTTTGATCATGAATTTTGCTCAGGTCACCACTAGATCAAAATGTTGGAAAGAAAAGCCCTAAACTGTATCTCAGAATATCTAGAAAACCCATGACATTTTGGTGCCTGGTGGCCTCCAGACCCCCCAGTTTAATTCAGTTATTTTTTCTACATTTATTGATATGCAGCCTTGGTCAATTAGGATCCAGGAAAAAATATGAAGATTAAGAAAACATATGAGGAAAATGGAAGAAAACAAAAGTAAATCAGGATGATATGGAGTGGGGACAATGGAGAACATGACGGCTCTCTGCCTAGGACATCAGTTCTGCTAAGGTCAGCCCGGAATCTGTTTGCATTTCACAGACCACTGTGCATCATGTGCTGGTAAGTGGACTGTGTATATGCTTAATATTTTTATCAGCTAATAATACAGAATAGATTTTAGTTTTCTCTGCTTTTGTTTTTATCTGCAAAATTCATTTTACTAAGATCAGTCATTTCAAGTTGGAATATACACATCTGTGTAATGTGCGTGTTATAACTGCAGTGCTTACCTAACTGATTTGATGTTGGTGGACTTATTTTTAGAGTAAATGTTTTTCCTGCAATTGCGACAGTTACTGATGGTGTTTTGCTCACAATGATATTCATTTTTTTCTGCCTGCACTGCAAGAATAATTTAATTATTATGTGATGGTATGGTAAAGCTATTCTGTCTACTGTGATCCTCAGTTTACTAATTTGCAATTATCTTAGTTTTTTTGGACTGCAATGACACAGTACTTGTATTACTCAAGTGGTGATATTCAGTTTGTTTACCTGCTGTGCTCTCATTTTTTTCCTCTGCACTGATCATATGAAGGTTTATTTGCATGTTGATCATAATAATGTGGCCCCTAAACCAAAAAGTTTGCATGCTTCTGCTTTATTACAATCCTTCTTACAGAAAATCAAACCCATTAAACAAGAAATAATATTTTTACCATTTTCCAGTCATCACATACTTATATATTTATAAAATATTTATAAAATTAAAAGACAAAACTCTTTATTCCATTTCTACATACTTATGGGATGATAGGACACATTCCTTCTTCCTATTACATTAAAATCTAGCTCCCTAATGTATTTTTCCTTCCATATCTTATATTGTTTCCTCTTATTTACTCAGTCTGGTTTCCTAACCTCCTTCACGTCTCTTGCCCCACCACCATGATCCATATTTTTGCTCTCTGTTTCCTTCTGTTACCCTAACTGTCCTAATCCATTCTTTTATATCACCATAAACTGAAGTTACAGCAGACACTATTCCAAATATCTTTCAGTTGGCTTTCCCCTTACATCTTTCCTCTATTATACAACACCGTCCTTATTTCTACCGCATATGCTACTCTAGGGCTTAAGTCCGATTCTATCTCCTCACAATGGCTTTCTCAGATGTTTGTCCACTTTGAATTCCATGCATCACCTATAAAACTCGATTTACTTTAGTGTACACTGAGAATATGTATTTCATACTCTCCTTGAAAGTGTGACCACACACCCTCTAGCTCCTCCTCCGTTCCCACAAACCATTTACTTTTTGTTCAGACTCCCTCAGTTGAGGTCTAAAACTGCCAGCTCTAAGGCTGCTTCCTTGACTTGCTTTCTCCATAAAGAAATCTCATTAAAATACTGAAGTAGTGAAATTAGACACTAGTCTGTGTAAAGATGACCTTGCTTCATCCCTCAAATAACACTGCAGAAGAGTGTAATCTCATGAAAACTGGACAGGTATGAGGAACACAAGGTGGCACGTCAGCCATGAAACAGTGGCCATGAGACTCATTCTCTGTGCCCACAGCCTAAGTGAGTGATAAAAGTGGATACTAAGGAGGTAAACCGCTTGGAAGTGATAAAGCTTAACTTTTGCAACATGACAACACTGCTTTGATACATTTCTCAAATGAGTAGGTCTGGTGTTATGATGAGAAAAGAACAGCAAGAAACCATGGGGGTCTATTAAACAGCAGCTAAAGGTCCGAGCAGGTACAATTAAACAGCCTGACCGCATGCCAGAAATGCCAGAATTAAATTCTACAGAGGACAAAATCAGAAGGACAATCCTACGAATACAGTGTTTTGGAGAAGAGGAAAAGTTGGACCTGCTAGACTATGCTAAATGTAAGATGGTGGACCAAAATGGACTGGACATGGGTTTACTGAGATTCATAGATACTCCAAAGCAACTGATTTGCATGGCCATTCTCGCCTTGCCAGTACCCTCTCTCACGTAGGACCTCCTTCCTCCAGGAAGGCCATAACAGTCAAAACTGGAGTAAACTTGTTGATACCCATTCAGTCATCTAGGTTACGTTTAAAGGAAGATAGAGAGTCGCACTATTTAACATGTAGAAGTTTATTCCAGGGGAGTTTTATGCATCTGTTTGTGAAGACCCAAGTCTTTTGTTCTAGTACTGGTGAAGATGTCAGATTTCAGAGAGGCCCACAAAAATTGGGTCTTTAATGGTGCCGTAAGAAAGACAGACCTCCCATCAAAAGTCAGAGACTGAATAAAGAGAGCCTTCCAGCCTCTCTTGATAGCGGAGGGATTTAGGTCCATTATCTTTTTGATTAGTTCTCTCTTGGTAGGAGGGATTTAGGTCCATGATCTTTTTAGATAGGAACTGTTGAGGTTTTTCTAATTGTTCAGTATGTTTATTGACATAAGTCCTAAAGATTTATGTTGTACTCAACAACTGACCTGATCAATACAAAGTATAATGCCGTGATTACCTCTTTAGACCTTGATGATATTCCTTTGGCAATTAGCTGGACTAAATAAAAATTTCCCAACAGTTGTTACATGTTAGCACAAAGAGAGGGAGCTATAAATCCAAGTGCCTAGGTCTGCAACTACATTTTCATTTATAGAGATGTGTTGTCTAGACAGTATGATAAAAGGAGGGATTGTCTACTAAAAGTCACACTGCTACCCTTTTTACCATTTAGTTTTAGCCCCATTTTTAGTACACTAAGTTTACTAGAGGGAGTTCATTCTGGAGGGTATGGGTGTTCACTCGAGGTCTTGATTCTCTGCTTGGAGATCTGAGAAGAAAATACCAAAAAAAGAGAGGTTCCAGCACAAAGCCCTGTGAGACACCACTGGTCACTTTCATACTTTCTGATGAAACACTTGCAGCTTGTTCTGTGTGGTTTCTTTCAGCCAGGTTATTAATTTTACTACACATGGGTCAATTTTTACAGCATTTAAGCTTTTGCAGGATACCAGCATGGTGAATGGTGCCAAAGGCCTTAGCTAGATCAAAATACTCTACATGCACTGCATGGCCACCATATACAGTCTCCATACTCCTTTCAAAAGAACCTTATCAGATTAAATAGACTCGATCTACACTTCAGAAAACCATACTAATGGGGATCAAGTCTAACAAGATTCTTTATATCACAATTTATGAGCTTATTTATAATACATTCCACAGCTTTACAGATAAAGCTTGTAAGGCAGACAGGTATGTAATTACTTGAGTCAGTTGTAAGGCTATCCTTGTGGAAGGACTTCACCACTGCTGTGCAACAATCATTTGGGACAAAACCGGTAGCTAAACTTAACAGTACTTAACAGTTTTAGGAATGTATGTCTACAAGGGGGTGTGTTTAGCACTATTAAGTAACCAGGTATATTATCAGGTCCCATGACATGGAGGAAGTATTTTTGTCTTGGCTAACACTTTCTGTAAATTATCTTTACAGATAATTTACAGCTAACTGGGGAAGTAAAGGATTCAGATATTTTGAGGCTTTTAACAGAAATCTGAGGAGTGAAGCTGACACTACGTTTGCAAGCATATTGGCAACAAGAGTTCCAGTTAGGAATAATTAAGCAAAATAATATGAATGCCTCATTTGTTACCTGAAGTGCACATAAAACTGGAGTTGATAGTTTACCAAAAAGATAATGTTGACTGAATTTACCAAGTTCAAAAATACATTACTGTCTCTTTCAAATCTGTAAGTTTTGTGAGCTGTGCTCTCAGACGTATGCAAAAGCAACTGCATTTGAAAAAAAAAGTTAGGTTTGTGGTTTCAGAATGAGCAAAAAGACAGAATTAGACAGTAAATGGTGGCATTAACCATCATGTTGGTCTAGAAAACCTTTGAGGAAATTTACCAACTCCTACAAGAAGGGGGTCTCTAACTGCTTATACATAAGAAAAAAGAAGTCCTGTACTTCCATAATGTTTCATCTGAATTGTTGCTTTTCATTTGTCTTCAGCCTATAGGATTTGGATCCAGGATAGGATCAGACTCGTCTGTATACACCAGCATCGGAGGCAAAATCAACTTATAATGCCCTGCTCTCCCTCTTCCCCTCAGACCGAGTTTGCTGCAGGACAGCAGCACACAACGCACAGCAGAGCACCTTAACCCCTAACCACTGAAGGTGTACACACACCAGACTCAAACCCAGGGCCAAGAAGAAGATAAGCCTGTGCCTGCATCTGTCTAGTCCACAACACAGCCCAAAGGCAGGGGGAAGGAGGGAGGGATGGTTGAAGACAAATGAAAAGCAACAACTTAGATGGAATGTTTTGGTAAGCACATAACTTCTTTATCTGAAGTTGTTGTTTTCATTTGTTCTTCAACCTATGGGACAGAGCCCTAACTACAATAACCTTGGGAGGCCCTCATAAAAGGATATTCCATAGCATGGGAGAGCCAAAGGAAGCCCTGCTCTTGGAGAAAATGTCCAATTTGTAATGGGAAATAAAAGTATGCAAAGAGGACCAA
Organism: Protopterus annectens; assembly: GCF_019279795.1. Classification (NCBI taxonomy): domain Eukaryota; kingdom Metazoa; phylum Chordata; order Ceratodontiformes; family Protopteridae; genus Protopterus; species Protopterus annectens. The sequence continues at coordinate 327,344,641 of NC_056739.1, read as the reverse complement.
ATGGCAGCAGAACAAATGTCATCAATAGGAACCCTGGACCAAAAGGCTGCAGAAATAGACACTGACATGGTGGAATGTGCCCGGACAGCGCCAAGTAAAGGCAAACCTTTAGAGCCATAAGCCGTAGGAGATGCAACTGAAAATTCAACAGCGCAAGGGTGACCGTAGAAATAGGCTTTCCCAAACGGGGCTTTGAAAAGGATACAAAAAGTTGATCAGGTGATCAGCCTGTCAAAAACTTTTGGTTCTACCCAAATAAAACTGCAACTGTCTGTGGACATCAAACAAATGTTCTGATAATTTGGAAAGAAAACTGGCAAATGAATCACCTGGTTAATATTAGCTTCAAGACGCCATCTTCGGCATGAAAGAGGGGTTGGTACAAAGAGTCACTCTGTCCTTGTGGAAGACAAGGGAAGTAGATTTAATTGACAATGCCTGCAATTCAGATACCTGCTTGCAGAAGTGATAGCCACCAAGAAAGCAGTCTTCCAAGATAGAAACTATAAATAAACAACGGCAGCTGGTTTGAAAGGAGGAGAAACCAGGGCCTGCAAAACCAAAGTAAGATCCCAAGCAGGCATGGGGTCCTTGATTGGTGGCCTAAGGAGGAAGGTACCTTTCAAGAAGGCATAGCAAAGTTTAGAAGCCAAGGAGCTGGAATGGTCACCCACATGGAAATTTGAGATGGCTGCCAACTGAACTTTAATCTTAGAAAAACCAGCTCCTTTGTGGAAAGTATGGGCTAGAAAATCCAAAATGGCAGGAACAGGAGCTGTAAAAAAAAAAAAAAAATGCAACTTATGCTGTGACACCCATATGGAAAAACGTTTCCATTTACCGGAGTAAATTTTTTTCTAGTAGAGGCCTTATGAGCAGCAACCAAAATCTATTTAATTGGTGAAGGGAACCCGGGAGTTCTCACCACCAAAGAAACTGGAGCAGCCACATGGTGAGCTACAGGCCAAGTCCAGGCATGTAAGGAGATTCGGAACCGGATCCAGAGTCCAGGGTGGACACACCAGGTGAGATCAAAGAGTGGGGTACCAAACTTGGCAAGGCCAATGGGGGGGGGCAAGGAGGATGACTTCAACCACTGTGCTTTCTGAAGAAATTTGGGGATCAGAGGAAGAGGAGGGTAAGCATAAAGTATACTGGAGGGCCAAGCATGGACCAGAGCTTCTCTGGGTGACTCCCCCAGAGGGGGGATCAGGGAGAAAAACTAGCTGCAGTTTGCATTGGAAGGAGAGGTGAAAAGATCGCAGCAAGGATGACCCCATTTCCGAAAGATCATGTCCGCCACTGAAAGATTCAGAGATCACTCGTAAGGCATCAGAATGGTTCTGCTAAGCCTGTCTGTTAGAATGTTGGACTTCCCTGAAATGTGCATTGCCACTAGAAAACAGTTGGAAGAGATTGCCCACTCCCACAATCTCATGGCTTCATGGCATAGGGGGTAAGATTTGGTCACGCCCTGTTTGTTGATATACACCAGAAGCACCGCCCTCATCTCCAGTACACCGATATGCAGATTGGTCTCCAAGGGGGACCACGTGCCTTGGACCATCCGTCCCATGCAATGCCCCCCCACTCAAGCTGGGAGGCATCTATGGTCACTCTGATCAAGGGGGAAGGAAGAACAAATGGGCAGCCCAGGAAGAGGTCCAGGGACTGAAGCCACCACCAAAGAGACTCCCAACAAACCTGAGATAGCCAAACCGGGTACAAAAGAGGAAGATCAAGTAGGGACCACTGCACCGCCAAGGTCCACTGCAGAATCCTCAAGTGTAGGCACACAGTTAGGAGTAGAGTTATCAAAGCCGCCATCGACCCTAACGCCCAAAGAACCATATCCGCTAGAGGGCAAGGAGCTTGAAGTATAGACCTCGCATGTTGCTGGAGTGAAAGGAACCTGTCTGGTGGCAGAAACACCCTGCTCTGTACTGTGTCCAACTGGAGCACCTATAAAATGTATCACGTGAACTGGTTCTAAGTTTGATTTGGCCAGATTGATTGATATGCCCAGGGAAGGTGCTATGAGAAGGAGGTAATCCCTGGCCTGAAGAAGGTGATGCCTGGTGGGAGCAGAGAGGAGCCAATTGTCCAGATAAGGAAATGCATAGAATCCCAGGTGAGCCACCACTACCACCATCAATTTGGTAAACACCTGGGGGGACTGTGGTAAGCCCAAATGGGAGTACTCTGAATTGGAAGTGATTGGTTTCCAGCTGGAAGCGAAGATACCTTCTGGAGTGCCATCTCATTTTTGTAATAGTACGCATCCTGAAGATCTATAGAGAACATCCAGTTGTTCTGCAGAAAGGACAGAATGGACTGCAAGAGTGCAAGGTAACCACCCAAAACTTTGTTTTGGCAATAAACAGGTTCAAGGCAATGAGATCCAGAATGGGTTTGAAATCCCCCATTTTCTTAGGCACCAAAAAGAATCTGGAATAAATGCCTGGATCCAGATTGGTCTGGACGGACGGACTGGATGACTCATTTTTCGAGCAGCCTGCTGATCTCTACAGCTGCCACCTCCCAATGACAAGGTGGAACATCCGGGAGGTTTCTCTTTGGAGTGGGGGGGGGGGGGATGAAGAAATGGAATAACTTCTGGATATAATTTGAAGCACCCAGCGATCATTTGTGATGGACTCCCAGGCTGTTGGGTGCAGAGCGAGAGAAAGATGCCCCCCAACTGCCTCCAGAGTAGAGCAGTCAGGTATCCCTCAGGATTGCTGAGAGGGCCGGTCTGAGAATGAATCTTGAGACCCTTGGTTCCTCGGACCCCTTCTGCCACGTGAATTGCATCTACCACTTCCCCTTCTGCCCCGGGGAAAGATTGACCCTGAACTTCCTGGGAAGCGCCCTGAGACTTTTGAAACCACAACTTCTTACTACCATGTTGGTTCCTAGAAGAGGTCTGTTGTGCATTAAAGATGTGGATCCCGATGGCCAACAAGGTCTTCCGGTCTTTCTCGCTCTGGGTAAGAGTATCCCGAACAGTAGGTCCAAACAAAGTGGATCCATCAAAGAGGGTGTTCATGAAAGAAGCCTTGAAGGATTCTGAAAGAACACAAAGTTGGAGCCAGGCATGTCACCTAATGGCAACGCCCATCCCAGCCACCCTCGAGGTACCCTCAGTCACATGAGAAAGTAACCTCATGGACATGTTCGATATGGCTGTCAAGGTGGCCAGTCGGGAGGAGAAAACCTTCTCCCCCTCAAACACGGACACGGAGCAGAAAGTTCCTTAACCAGGTCTCTCTGCAGTCTTGTAACGTGTGCCAAACAGTTAAGCTCACGCACAGCAAAGGTGGCTGAAGCATAAACTTGCTTCCCAAAGCAGTCCATCGGCCTAGACTCCCTGTCTGAAGGATGGGCAGAAGAGCTCTCCTGAGCCAGCTCCTTCTTGATGGCCACCCCAACCACCATGGCATTGACCGGGGAAAGCTTGGACTACTGGGGCCTGTCCAAGGGGGCACTGAGTACCTTATCCAGGCAGTTGGGAATGGGCTCAACTGTGTCTGGTTCCTTCCATGCCCTGCAACAGATGAAACCTACCAATGGATCCACGGTGGGGGGACACCCAAGATGTAGAGGGCCCTGTGACAAATGCCTCCAGGAATACTGACTCATCAGGGATGGGTTTAAGGGAAGACCAACCACCCGTCTGACGCAGGATCTCCATGATGTCTCCAAGCGAGACATCATCAGGATGTGATCTAGGGGACCCTTCTCCCTCATCCAAGTCTATACCTTCCATGAGAGATTCCAGGGGGAATCTAAGTGCCTCCTCTTGCATGCATGCTTCCAAGGCACCTCCTCAGAGTGATACTCCTGAGAGGACTCATAAGCTTCAAGGGGTTCCTGAAAAGGAATATGCTGGGGAGGTCTGGCAACAGGCTGTCAATAAGGAGGCAGGATGGATGACTCCTGCCCAGAAACAGAAGGAGCAAGGGCGTGCTCCGAAGAGGGAAGTGTTAACGTCCTCCAGGGAGCAGAGAGGACTCTCCACCACCTCAAAAACTGAAGGCAAGCAGACCCCATAAGACAACACAGCCAGGGCCAAAGCCTCCGGCATCGGAGCCTCCCGGACAGTCACACCTGGCGCCAAAGTGGGAGTCTCAGCCTAGCTTCCCAGAGTCAAAGCTCAGAGGGGAAGAGATAGCTCCAAAACCCTCGCAACCAATGCCAACCCCTCAGAGCAGACTCCGAAGCTATGGCTCCAAGAGTCAGTAAGATCCAACAACATTGGCGCCGAACTGCTCAAGGTAACAGTCGGCGTCAAGGTACAAGTGACTGCTGGCACAAACACCTCAACACCAGGAAACATTGGACCCAAGAACTCCTAAGCTGAAGGTCGAATCAGAGAAGGAGACATTGGTATAAATTCCAGGTTGTGTGCTCACGGCTACAGAAGGGGACGGAGCAAGCAAAACCTCAAGCTGTATCTGAGACAGGAGAAACTTCACCATCATACTGTCCACCTTGGTTTCAGACAGGCTCTAAGTGGACCTGACAGAGGACACCACCAACCCTGGCCTGGAATGGTGGCAAAGACAAAAGACTTGGTGTGGGACCTCTCTAGCTCCAGGGAGAAATGGGGTGAATGGAGCAGAGGAGAGCCCTGAACCTCCACAGGCAGAAACTTAGCAGGCGGCTCGGCAGAGGAAGCCCAGTCAGGAGACCGCTTCCTATGCTACTTCCCTTCTTTCTGTCTGGCCCAGTCCCATTCCCCAGGCTTCTTGGGGGGGGGGGGTTCTGCCTCTGTAGCGGAGTCGAAACCTGGAGAAGCCTCAGAGGTAGTGAGCAAATGGCCCCTCAAAATAGACGTATTCTTCTTGTCGATAAGAGCACATTGATTAAAACCCGTGCAAACTGAACAGGAGGAATTCAGGTGGGCTGCCCCCAAGCACACCACGCACAGAATGTGGGCATCAGATGGAGGATCTTATGCCCACACTACGTACACTTTTTAAACCCAGCTTGCTTAGGAAGGTCAGTCATAGGGTAATTGTACAGACACACAGAGAGCGAGAGAAAAAAGGAAAGGGAAAGACAGAATAGTTTTTTTTTTGGTTTTTTTTGTTTTTTTTTTTTTAAAAAGAACATGGTGAGCACGGAAAGCGTACCAACATGAACTAAAAAAAGAAGGGGAGGATGAGGACAGAAGAAAACAAGCAAAAAGCCTACCCGACCAGAATAAACTCTCAGGAAAAAAACCCTGGAGGAGCTCAGAAACACTGTCTCGTGCTGTTCGAACAAGTGGGGCAAACGACATTTGAGGGGAAGAGGGAGAGCAGGGCATTATGGGTAGGGGAGGACGTCAGATTTCAGCTCCGATGTTAGTGTATACAGCAGAGTCAGATCCAATCTCTAATCCCAATCCCATAGGTTGAAGACCAAATGAAAACAACTTCAGATCTATTATCTCCCATACTGATATTTAATAAAAGGGAGTCTTAAGAATGGATATCTGCAAATGGGGGTGGATTCTATGATATTTATACATTACTGCTTAAGTTACACAAACAATCTCTACTCAAGCATACTTGCCATTCACAAATAAAAAGGGCATTCTACTTTTTTTCTTCCAAGTGTATACGAAGTATGGCACATGCTTGCTTGGCGAATCAAAGGAAGGAGAAGAGTTCCTGAAAATTGGGGAAACTTTTACCTGCCAAGCAGACTGAATGCATGCAGCATCTGACATGCTGGTTACAGAGGACTAAAGACTGAATGCATGCAGCATCAGACACGTTGGTTAAACAGGAGTGACCTTCTTACCTCAGCCTCAGAGCAAAAATGCAGTGCAAACACTACGGAGTGTCAAAGGTCATTCTTCATTATACCTCCTCGCAACTAATGCAGTTTTAAACCTAGTACAATTGATATTTCACAGACAAAAGAGTCATACTATTGAAAAATAATTGCAAACTACCCAAAAAATTATAGGCCAATAATTTGCCTTCCAACAATGTATAAACAATACACTGGAATTGCTGCTGACAGTTTATAGTCATTTAGTAGAAAACTTAACTATGGCAATAGAACAAAAGGGCAATAAAAGAAAGTCATATGGAACAGAAGATTATTTGTTGTTAACGTCATAGTGGAGAACTGTAAAAAGGGGAAGAATCTAAGTATGGCATGGACTGACTACAAAAAAGTATTTGATAGTATCCCACATTCATGGATAAAAGAGTGCTTAAAAATGTATAAGATACACCCTACACTGATGGACTACATTACAGCGACCATGAAACAGTGGCAGACCACTACGCAATTAAGCCATGATAAAGGACAAATTATTATCCCAGGTATAAAAAATTCAAAAGGGGATATTCCAGGGTGATTCTTTTGTCACTGCTGCTATTCTGCCTTGCCCTTAACCCATTAAGCTGTCTACTTAACAGCTTAGGCCATGGTTATAATTTGGCTCCTAGAAAAACACAGTGTAAAGACTTCTCATCTTCTCTTTGTCAATGATTTAAAACTGTGTAGTTCATCAGATGAAGAACTGAAAGCACAACTGCAAGTTGTCAAAACTTTTTCAGATGCTATAAGAATATTATTTGGTCTTGATAAATGTGCAAAAGCATCCTTTAAAGCAGGAAAACTGCAGCACCAAGAAAACATCAGTTTGGGACACAAATGTGATTTAAAAGAATTTGAGCAAGAGGGAGTGTATAAATATTTGGGGATTGATGAAGGACCAACAATAAAACATGAACAAATGCAAATAAACCTTCGCAAGGAATACTTTAGAAGACTTAAATTAATCATGAAAACAGCACTGATATCTAGGAACAAAATTCAAGCTATAAACCAATTTGCTCTTCCTGTCCTTATTTTTGGAGAGATTGACTGTCCGGCCCCAAAATATGTTGGCTAGATTAGACAGGAAAACAAGGATACTTCGTGCTCACCAAATGATTTATAAAAATCAGTGCATACCAAGATTACATATTCCGCGTTCCAAAGGAGGAATGGGTCTCACTGAAACTGATTACATGTATAGATCTGCAATCATGGGACTGCACACATATTTGCTGATCTCACAAGAACAAAAAGTTTTGAAACATGAAGAATAAATCTATGATGACTTCTCTGCTTAATCTAGCAGAAGCACATCAGTGTCAAGCAGGAATGGAAATCAGTCCAGAAGGAGATAAAAATCAGGGAGCATCTGAATGTGTCAAAAAAAAAAAAACAAAAGAAAGAATATAAGGTGAAGGCCCAGATGAGAAGGCAAGAAATGTGGAAAATGCATAAATACAGTTGCATATGTAGAAAACTTCTGGAAGAACCTCAAGTTGATCAGGATCAAACTCAGGAATGGTTAAGGAGAGGCGAATTCAAAGATGATGAAAGGTTAATATTGGCAGTCCAAGACAGTGGGCTACGTACATGTTGGCTTACAAAGCCCACTGAACACGTGGGAGAAACAGACAAATGTAGGTTTTATAAAACAGAATTGGAAACAGTTGCACACCTCATTGCTGGCTGTGACATGCTAATGGCAGAAGAACTGTATACTGAAAGGCATAATAATGTGGCAAGACTGTTGCACTGAGAATTGTGCAAACATTATGGTACTGAAGAGGCTGAAAAACACTGGAAACATGAGCCACAAAGCATCACAGAAAATGATAGAAGTCTACATCACATGGGATCTCACCCATTACCAACAGTTCAAAAGATAGATGCTAGAAAACCTGATACATCGGTCCATGAAAAGAATACAAAAGTAGCACTGATCATTGAAATCACCACACCCAGTGTGTCTTGCATACAGAGAGACACAAAGTCAAAAAGTATCAGGATTTGCAGGCAGAAAGGAGAGCAATGTACAAGAAAGATATCCAGACAGTTCCAACAGTAGTAGGAACAACGGGTCTTATAAAAAAGAATCTACAATCGTATTTAGATACGTTACCAATACATGTAACACTGTACAAATTGCAGAAGGAGTCATTGCTGGGCACAGAAGAGCACTTCTGGCCGACATCAAAGATTGAAACAATACTAATTTCATGAGCTTTAATCGTACTTTGACTTAGGAATGGGTCCATTCCCATCATGGTATTAGTAACCCAAAAGACTTGGAGAAATTAAAAAGGGTTAAAAAATAATTTTATTCCTCTATCAGAGAGTGGTTAGATGCGCGCACAGCACCTTTTTGAATGTTTTGCGATACCTTTTTCCTATTAGTTACTGGAAGGATTTTTACGTGCATGGTTTCTAACACGGGTCAAATCAGTGATAGTTGGGGCTGTTGTCTCTTTTCTGTCAAAACATGATCCAATCAGTTCTGCAGACTTCAAAAGTGGTAATAACTTATTGGGAGGAGTTTCTGCAGGTGATGAGCTTTTTTTTTTCTTTTTTGTGAAACTGCAGATTCAGATAGAAAAGTAAACGTAATGACCTCTTCTTGCAAAGTTGTCTAAGGCTGAAAACCTGTGGCCTTAACAATGCTATCAAACTGCTGACAGTACTCAGTTTTCTAATGCTATTAATACATGCAAAATGCAAGCTGAACGTGTGTAAATAGTTAAGGTTCAACAGCTTTTAAGATAATGGTATGGCAAAAAAAATAACTTACTCAACACTAACATGAATAACAGCCATACTTACACTGGAGAGATTTAATGATAAAGATGTAGCTCAATTATCAAGGCAAATGTCACAGACAAGTTCAGTTACCATTCAGTTAGCTCCCTTTAAGAACACAGTTTGAAGCACATAGTTTGATACCTAAATTGGCAAACAAACCTTTGTGTGCTCATCTGTTAACCTGCTCAAGGAGAGAGAAAAATAACTTCAGATGTGAAAATATCTATTGCCAGAAGTACATAGGTCCAGTGTTGTCAGTACTAAAAATGCCACAATCATCATAAATCAAATTTCTAACAAGTCATGGGTTTTGTTCATTTTCCTGAAGGGTGATCCACAGATCCCTAAAATCCTCACACCCATAAGTCTGAGCAGCACAGTTTAATGAGCTGCATTCTGAAATTAAAGTACACACCCCCTGACGCACAGTTAAAAGTCATAAGAATCAAGTCCTTTCAGTCCCCTAACTACGAAACCGCAGTCCCCCAAAAGGTCCATGTGATCCTCCTCCTCATGGTTCCTAAAGCCACTAGAAGAGAGAAGCAAGAGTCCCGTGGATATTGCAAGCTTTTCCCACTGCCTTCCCTTAGCAAGCCAGCAACGTAATGCAAGGTTTCTATGGCCAGACAAAATAAATTGCATGCTTTTGCACACCCTCAATGTTAGGCTAGACAGCAAGCACTCTGACTGCACTCATGCTCCTAAGCACCCCCCACCCCTACCCACGTACATGAATGCAGTTCTGGGAAGGATCAAACCATTTCCTTTTCTCAGAATGGACAAGCCAACCATTAATAGCCACTCACTGTCAATCTCTCCCAGCAGGTTTCATCCTCATACATGTCACCAATCATAGGCAAGCTGCCCGAAACACAGCCATAGCTTTATCTCTGCAACCTGCAGAGCCAGCATCACTAGTAACAAAAAGTGACTCACCTGGTTAGAACAGAAAAACACAGGTGCAAAAAACATCTTAAAACCTGGTACAAACTTTGTCTGGAGAAATGCACATTTTTTATTCATATTTAATGAAAAGTTTGAGGTGTACTCCATATTAGCACTCTGTTCTACATACGGAAGACATAAACATGTAAGCAGCAGCTAACTAAATTCTGTATCAGAATGTAACACACTGATATACTTCAAATGGTTTCTGAGATATGGTCCTATATGGCTAAACAACAATCTTGTATAACCACCATTTGGGTGCACACCCAAGGATAAGGGTCCACCAGCCTATTTGTTTCCCTAGAAGAAGAAAGTTAAGAACCAAGAATTTAAGAAACAGGCATTTACTTAAAAAAAAATAAAACTGCTAAGAGCAGTCAATACAGTCACTGAGAATATGTATAAACAAAAGAAAATATAGCACAGCAAAATTCAAATTCCTTTTAATAACAAATCAATACAAATTTACTGAAAAAAAGAAGGCAAGCTCATTGCTTTCTTTCATCAGAATGAACTTCTGATTGATTAACTGAAGACACAACCCATTATATCCCTGTAAAAACTCTGCTGGCAAACCAACCTATTTTTGTTCAACAAATATGCAAATACTCTTGTTATGCATTCCCAAAAACATTTAATCAGCTCATTTTTTCATTGGATATTCTGCCCAGACTTAATTTCACTAACTAAACCAGATAAAAAAAAGGAGTCCAAAGCTCACGAATCAAAAACTGGCATCAGCAAACAAATTAATTTATCAAGCGAAGACTGTAACAGACCATCGAGGCCATTACAAAATATCTGTTTCATCATTTTAACAAACTGCAACAGATTTCAAAGTGTTAATTTAAAATTTGTTCACATACCTTTCCAGAATTATCTGGCCCAATGGCGATGCCAAATTCTGTGCGGATAAAGGTGTTATTGATCAACTGAGTGATGTCTGTGAAGGATTTTCCATAGTCTTCACTGGAAATCAAAGAGGCAGAAGTTGCATTTTAATACCAGCAGATCTACATGCATGTTAAAATGAGCAACTCTTAAGACCTTGGGTGGAAACTGTGCTCCTGTGTAAATAAAATACTTCTTATAATTGTTCTTGCATAATAAGTTACAACACTAATGTTTAGTACTAATCCTACCAGATTAAGTGACAACAGCACATGAAAGGGAATTATATGCCTGAAGTGTACATCTTCCCAAACAACTCTAATCACAAAACACGTGACACTAAGCAAGAAGGCGTAATCTTAAGACTAACCTAGCTTGGTCCAGCCCAGTGGCACAGAAGGATAAAGCTCTCACTGCACCCCAAATGACCTGCGTTTGGGTAATGGCACGGTCTCTTAAGGAATCAGATTGAGTGGGGGATGGGAGGGTGTGGCCAATCTGGGTTCATCTGTCCTGGTGGGGAGGAAGGCAGTCTAGGCTTACTGAAACAGCAGTGTTAAGAACTGCACCTCCTGAAGGCAGCAACTGCAGAGCTCTCACGACTGCCATTGGGTGGGAGGGAGTTAGTTCACACCCCGCAGCAGCAGTAGAACACTGCACCAGCATCCTTGATCCCATCTCCAGACATGGGCTGTGCCGAGTCCAGGAAGGCTAACAAGGGTCCAGTAGAACTTGTAAGCGAGGAAAGGAGCTGCTGGGCAGCCAACTGTCAGCTGCAGGGTGGAGGGAGCAAAAGAAAGAAACCCAACTCAGCAGTAACGTCTGTCTGGAAATCCATTCGGATTCCCTTACTGGGCAGAACACTGCTGCTATTAAGGAAGGAGAATGTTTGGGAGTAGGAGCTTCCTCCTCATACCAAACAATAGTAAGATGAGAAAAAGTACAGTTTTGTACCTACCATAAATGTAGATGTCCGAACAGGAATGCATCTGCAGTCCTTACAAATGGGTTGTCCTGTCGTCAGGCAGCCCTTCGGTCGGCCGGATTCCAAAGTCTGGGTCTGGCCTCGGCTGGTGTCGCACTTCACCCGACGTCATAGCTGCAGTTCTTCGGGTATAAAGGCATCAGCCGACGCCATTTTCCTCAGTGTTTCTTGCCCCAGATGCCAGTTGCCCTCTTGGATAGCTAAATTTTGGATAAATGCCAATGTTTCCAAATAGTAGAAGGCAAACACAAAAATAAGCATGTATGTACATATATACAAACAAATACACCATAAGAGATCCCCAGCTAGCTATTAGATGGGCAAATACCCTAGGAATACCACAGAGGGAAGGAGGGTGGGTAATCCTGACTGCAGATGCATTCCTGTTCGGACATCTACATTTATGGTAGGTACAAAACTGTACTATGTCCTTCAAGGATGCATCTGCAGTCCTTACAAATGGGTAGAATACCATAGCCAAACTAGGGAGGAGGAAGAAGAAATTATGGTGTAGTTAGGATCCCTTGCAAAACAGCAGTGGCAAACCCTGCTCGGGATCTAGAGTATAAAGGTAAGTTATAATGCTTGGCAAATGTATGCACGGAGGTCCAAGTAGCAGCCTCTATAATGTCCTTGGTAGCCACTCCTCGTAAGAAAGCTGTGGTAGTGGCTGTAGCCCTTGTAGAATGAGGCCTTATGTTCTGTGGAGTTTGCTTTCCATGGTAGGAGTAACAGAATCTGATGCAATTTCCTATCCACTTGGAGATTGTCTGTTTTGAAATTGCTTTTCCTTCCCTTCCTGTTGCATATGCTACCAGAAGCTGGTCAGTTTTTCTATTGCCCTTGGTTCTGTCCAGGTAGTAGCGCAACTGTCTATGTACATCCAAAGTATGCAGCAGTCTTTCACATCTGTTCTGTGGATTGGGGAAGAAGGTAGGTAGGTGGATAGCCTGGTTTAAAGACACTCTGGATACCACCTTAGGCATAAATGTAGGATTTGTTCTCATGGACACTATCTTGATGGAAGATTAGGAAGGGTTGTACTGCCATTAAAGCCTGTAGCTCAGAAACCCTTCTTGCTGAGGTAATTGCCAGCAGAAAAGCAGTTTTCCAGGATAGGTGTTGAAGATCTGCCGTTGCTGCTGGTTTGAAAGGGGGGAGTGTCAATTTTTCTAGCACAAAGTTCAAGTCCCATGCTGGTAATGGTGGTTTCCTAGGAGGTTTTACATTTTTAATTCCTCTCAGAAACTGCCTGAGTAAAGGATGCAAGAAGACAGGGGGATCGAAGCTGTATTCTGCAGAAATAGCTGATGCATGTATCTTGATGGAGGAATAGGACAGGCCTATATGGAAAAGCTCTGCCAAATACTCCAGGATGTTGGCAATGTCTACCTTTGACACATCTTTTCCCCTTTCAGTACTCCAAATGAGAAACCTTTTCCATTTTCCTGCATAGTTCCTTCTTGTTGAAGGTCTGCGGGCCTCAAGGATAATGTCTTTCACCCTTTGGGATAAATCTGGGTTAGTTGCTCTTATGTAATGTTCCAGGCAGTCAGCTGCAGAGTTTTCAGGTTTGGGTGTAAGATGTTGTAGCCGCTCTGAGTTAACAGCAAAGGAATCAGGGGTAGTGTCCACATTTTCCCCCAAGACATGCTCCTCAGTAATGGGTACCAATGTTGTCTTGGCCAGTCTGGAGCAATCAGAATGATCCTTGGACGTTCCTCTTTGATTTTCAATAGCACCTTGTGCATCAAAGGAAGAGGTGGGAATGCATATGCTGTCAGGCCTTTCCAACTGAAGGACAGAGAGTCCACCTTCCAAGCAAGTGGGTGGTACGTCCTTGTGCAGAATTTCTTGAGCTGGTGATTGAGTGGGGATGCGAATAGGTCTATTTGTGGCAGTCCCCATTTCCTTGTGATGACCTTGAAGATGTCCGGGTGTAGCATCCATTCGTGAGCATCCGAGGTAGTTCTGCTTAATATGTCTGCTAGGATGTTTTCTTTTCCCGGTACAAAAATTGCTTGTAACTGAATGTTGTAGCTCAGAGCCATATTCCATAGGTCCAGTGCCATCCGGCATGGAGGGTATGAATGAGTGCCTCCCCGTTTGTTGATGTACCACATGACTGTGGTGTTGTCTGTCCTTATCAACTGCCCTTCTTGGAGGAATGGTCTGAAATTCTGGATTGCTAGTTTTACTGCCAGCATTTACTTTTGATTTATGTGCAGGTGCAGCTGATCTGGAGTCCATAAGCCTTGTATGCACTTGTCCAGCATGTGGGCCCCCCAACCGAGGTCTGAGGCGTCCGTTGTGATGGTTTGGCTTGGTTGAATGCTGTGGAAGGGCAAACCTGGGTTTGACTGGCATGCCTGAGCCCACCATAGGAACTCTTGTTTCAGGCATGGAATTAGTGGTATTTCGGTTTCTAGGCTGTGCCTGTGTTGAGACCATAAATTCTTCAGGTACCACTGAAACTTTCTCATATGCAGTCTGGCATGAGGGACCAGGATTATGCAGGATGCCATGAAGCCCAAGGCCTGCAGTACTTTCCTTGCTGTTAGTTTGTTCTGCTTTGTTAATGCCAAGAAGTAGAGAGGAAGTTGTTCTTGTTTTTCTGCAGTTAGGAATGCCATCTGTTTTACTGTGTCCAATTTCTGCACCTAAGAAGGTTATTCTTTGGGATGGTATAAGTCTTGATTTTTTTATATTGACTGTATATCCCAGGGCTTGCAGTAAGCAAATGACTCTTTGTAAGTCTTCTGTTAGCTTGTTTTTGTTGTCCGCTTGTATCAGGCAGTCGTCCAGGTATGGATATATTTGGATTCCCTGAAGCCTGCAGTGAGCGATTACTGATGCCAGGCATTTCGTGAACACTCTGGGTGCAGTAGATAAGCCAAAGGGCAATGCTGAGAATTGATAATGCTCTGATCCTGCAAGAAATCTGAGGTATCTTCTGCAATTTGGTCGTATGGGGACGTGCAGGTATGCCTCCTTGAGATCTAGAGTCACCAGCCAATACTCCTTGCCCAGCATGGGAAGAAGTTGCTGTAGGGTCAGCATTTTGAATTTTGGAACAATGATGAATGTGTTTAAAGCGGACAGGTCGAGAATAGGCCTCCAATTTTTCTCTTTTCTTGGTACCAGGAATAGTCTGGAGTAAAATCCCTTTCCTTGTTCCATAGATGGTACCATTTCCACAGCTCTCATCTTTGCTAATTGAGCTATTTGTTTTAGAGCTTCTGTCTTTTGATTTGGTGGTAGGTTTGGCATTCCTCTTTTTTCTGGTAAAGTATGGAAATGAAACCTGTAGCCTTGGTCTATAGTTTGCAAAATCCACTTGTCTCTTGTGATGTAGTGCCAGTTTTTGAAAATAAGGCTAACTTTCCGCCTAAGGGTGCTGCTATTTGTTCCCTGGTAGGCGGTGCCAGAGCCAAGTCACTGTGATTGTCCTGTTGGAGTGGTAGTAGTTGTGTCTGTGCCTCGCTGGTTGTTACCTTGCCACTGGCGTCCCCTGTAGGCACCTCCTCTGGATTGATTTCTGCCTCTTGAATGCCTATTCCTGCCTCTCTGTGTTTTAGAGGAGTCTGGAAAGGACCAATTTTTGGAAGGCCAGTTCCTGCTAAACCTTGAAGGCTGAACCTGTAAGAAATCTTTCACTGTTTGTACAGATTTTGCCTTCTCTTCCATTTTCTTCAGTACCTGCTGAGCAGGAGAACCAAATAAACTGACCTTATCCATAGGAGCATCTAATAGTTTTGCTTTAACATGATCCGGCAAGACCTGTTCTTTCAACCATGCATGCCTTCTTATAACTGTGCCAGTCATGGCTGATCTAAAGGAAGCCTCCAGTGCATCATAGCCACATTTTAAAGAATGGTTACTAACCTGCTGAATGTTATGCACCATTTCTAGAACATATTTCTTATCTAAAGAATCATCAGAGGACAGTTTCTTAGTTAACTGATCAAGCATAAACTCCTGGTATTGGATCATATGAAACTGACAGTTCAATGCCCTAGCTGAGAGAGTAGCAGAGGTGTATACTTTTACCCCATCTCTCTAAGGACCTGGATTCCCTTTCAGAGGGGAGAGGGTTTTTAACTGAGGTCGAAACTACTGCCTTAGGCCCCTGGGAGATAGTCTCGGGATCTGCAAAAGGAGCCTTGTATAAATGGTGATGCGTGTCCGGGACCCTGTAGAACCTATCGGGCTTAGCAGGGGCTGGAGGCAAAGTATCAGGAGCAGTGCAAGCATCATTAAATGCATCATCTACAACAGGAAGAACTGGAGGTATAGCTAAAGGCCTATGTTGAGGTAAATGCAAAAAATTCCTAAGCCTTTTCCTTGAATCTGAGAAATCTTGCCCCTGCCATTGGAATTGCTCTCTCATGGCATGTAAGGTTTCCCCAAAGGAAAATTCCTTTGGTGGAGAGGCAGAAGGAATCGATTCCTCAGCATCGGAGTCTTCATAAGGAGAAAAAGGAGCCTCTGGATGGTCTGTATTGTCTGTATCAACAGAAGAATCATCTGAGGACACTGGCTCAGGGGGCTCTGCTCTAGGTCTCTTTTCTGGAGGAGGTTGAGAGGCCCTGTCTGGATGAGGTTGGGATCCCCTTATTAAAGAGATGAGATCCTCTGCCAGAGTGAGCATTTGGGAACTGGAACTGGGCCTGTGAGAGGGGGGCTTAACAGGCACAGACTTAGAAGTTTTGGCTGCTTTAGCCCTGGCAAAGGCCTTTATGGACATGGCTGCAGGCGGCCTAGCAGCACCACGTGCAGGGGTTGAAACATCCAAAGGGATGGTGTCTGATAATTCTTGTGAAACCACAGTAGCAGGTTGAATTTCAGAGGCCGATTCAACGAGGTTAGAAGGGGCCTCTGTAGTAGTCATGGATTCGGCTGAAGATAGAACCGTTTGCTCGGTTTCGGCCGAAACCGAGACACTCGCGGTTTGCTTAACCGCGGTTTCGGCCGAAACCGCGGACCGCGAGTGTCGGTCCTTTTCTTTGCGTTTCTTAACAACTTGTGAAGTCGGAGGATCCGACGGCATTATGTACGTAAAATCTGAGCCGAAAAACTGTTCAGCAAACTATGACCGATGTCTAAGCGTCTGTCGGTTGAAAGAAGTACAGGCTAAACAAGCTGCTACGTCGTGGTCTGGGCCTAAACAAGGTAAGCAGTAAGAGTGGAAATCTTTATGAGGTATTTGTTTCCCACAAGTTAAACAGTTATTCACTTTTTCTGACATCGGCTGAGGGAAGAAAGAGTCCCCAACGGGGTACTTAGCTTTTTAGAAGTCTTCGAAGTAGTATTCGGTAGTAGTAATCTCTGGATCTGACCGACCGGCACTTGCGAACAGCTTCTGCTTTGGGCGCCACGCGGCAAGAAAGACTGAGGAAAATGGCGTCGGCTGATGCCTTTATACCCGAAGAACTGCAGCTATGACGTCGGGTGAAGTGCGACACCAGCCGAGGCCAGACCCAGACTTTGGAATCCGGCCGACCGAAGGGCTGCCTGACGACAGGACAACCCATTTGTAAGGATTGCAGATGCATCCTTGAAGGACATCTACAGAATCATAATTTATTCTGCTAATTAAGATGCTTCTCAAAACAAGCAGCAACCTGTAATAGTTTGAGTTGTGGAGGGAGATGAGTGTGAAAGAACAAATGATGCACGGATAGAAAGGAAAGGGAAAAAAGAGAAGGAAGCAGCAATCCCTAAATCTTGACACATTTCTTATGTGTATGAACAGATAATTTGATAGCTACATTAAAATTCATTTTTGTTTTGTAAACCAAACTGATTTGCACTGCATAAAAACAAGCCCCAAGAGTCATAAAGAGCAATTGTAATACTGAGTTCTGCTTTTCATAGTACTGTATTACATTCAGTTGAACTGGTTTGTCTTTTCAGCTTTTCCCGGTTAGGGGGTTGCCACAGCGGAACTCTGGTCCGCTAATGATTGTCAGTCGATTTTTATGGTGCCGAGTTGCCAGCCCGACGCCCAACCTTCAGCGAAGGCATGCCCATTCACGCATGTCTTTTGGAGGCCACTTGGCCGCGGGGAGGACATGCAGACTCCACACAGAAGGCACTCCAGCCGAGAATCGAACAGGAGAACCTCTTGCTGTGAGGCAACGCTATCTCTGTACCACCGCGGCTATTGAGTTGAACTGGTATGATCAGAAAAACATCATGATTCCAAGATTGAGAAGTAAGTTACTTACAAAACTTGGACTTTAAACATAACATTAAAATGCCTAAAGTGACAACTTGGCATAAATGGGCACGGTTACCTTAAGAAGGGGGTCCATATATGTTCTTATTTGACAGTGTTGTACTAGGATTCACAGCAAGGCAAGGTTACACCTTCTTAAAATACCCTGGTTAGTCTTTGATAACTGGATACTAAACTTGGTCTCTGAGAAAGAGAAAGAAGAAAATGGAGCAGCAAGGAGGTTGAGGAATGGTAAATATACGGAAAGCTGTTGTCTGTACAAAAACTTTTACTTCAGATCAATCTTCTGTGGACGTCTTGGGTACTTGGGCCAGTAATATCCTGGTACCTATCAAAAGGCAGAGTGGCCCTGTTTCTCCTCTATCCACATATGTCAATTCACCAACATGCTTAAGTAAATTAAATCATTGCTGAAAATAAGTTTTATGGCTGGATGTAACCCCTTAGAAATGCTTGCCTGGTATTGTTAATGTTACTGGTCATACTGATGTGCATTTTGTTTGGAAAGATGTGATTGTGGGCCAAGCACAAAGTATAAAAGGGGCAAGCCACCACAGCTAATAAAACTTATAAAGGTGACAAAGATTTCCAGAACATTTAGATTGCAGTGATTTATATGTGTACCACAATGGCTTGTGAAAATTAAAAATTAAGTTTTATTTAGTGTCTTCCAAGGCACAAACAATAAGATGTTTGAGATTACAACCGGACTACTCTTGAAAAAAAAAATCATGTCAAAGGCATGCACAGAACAGAAACCAAGTAATTGGATACTTCTACTGACTACAGTGGCTACATGTTACTGTTGCTTTTAGTAAAGATGCGCAGGAAATGCAGAAGTACTTCTTGTACACATTCAAGGTTTACTGCCTCTCTACACTATTACTTTATTTGGATTAAAGATTCCTGCTGAGGTAAGTAATGCTGTAAACAGCTTACATTTTATATGTGAATCATAAAGGAAATGTGAGAAACTAAAATGCTTTACTACATGCAGAGTGAGATACTGCAGTAAATGACCTTGTTAAATGAATAAATGACAATATTTGTGCCAGGACAGCCCTTTTGAAGTTAGAAGAGTCCCAGTACTTGCAAAATGTCTCAAGTGCAACTGTTCAGATGCTCAGACGTTGACCTTACTTCTGAACAGTGTAGTGGAATTTTTGATCGAGAGGTCACTGTACGAAACATATGGCCTGTGAGTTTTCTACAACTGCTAAGCACTTGTAAAAGTTAAAGGTACACAAACTGCAGTAAACCTTCAGCTAGTAGTGCCAGTATCAGGATCAAACAACTGGTACCTACTGTTTTTGTAATTGCTGTATGTCTGTTCATTAACTTTTATTTTGTACTCTTTTTCGGAACTGTGCATCAGAAAGAGTGCAAAATAAAAAGTGCAGTGCTGCAGTGGTTAGCATTGTTTCCTCACAGCAAGAAGTTCACCGGTTCAATTCTCGGTGGCATGCCTTCTGTAAGGAGTTTGCATGTCCTCCCTGCGGTCACGTGGGTTTCCTCCGGGTGCTCCAGTTCTCCCACATTCTAAAGACATGCAGTAGGTGAACTGGCCACTCTAAACTGGCTGTAGGGGAGTGTGCACGTGCGAGTGAGTGGAGTGAATGAACTACCGCGGCAGTGCTAGCCACCCAGTGGTGTAAACCTTGGCTCGAGATGTTTGTCACTGCCGAAGTGACACCCTGAGCCCATGGGCACAATGGAAAAGGGGTTGAGGATGGATGGATTTCTGAACTGGGGTTGAGGATGGATGGATTCCTGAACTGTGCATCACTATATATATATATATATATATATACATACATACATATATATATATATATATATATATATACATATATACATATATATATATATATATATATACATATATATATATATATATATATATATATACATATATATATATACATATATATAGATATATATATATATATATATACACATTATATATACATATATATATATATATATATATACATTATATATACATATATATATATACATATATATATATATATATATATATATATATATATATATATACACATACATGCATACATATACATACACATGCATATACATATATTAAAAACACACACACACACTCACTTATGTGTGTGTGTACAAACATATTTTACATTTTCAAAGTGCACTGCCTAATTTGAATTACTTCAAATAAAGAATTTTGTTACTCAACTTCAACATCTTGATTGGCTCATTAGTACAAGTGCATGCATGTAGGCTTGGTGACTTACAGTTTATGTTTGCATTTCACAGAGTGACTGCTTTAGTCATAGATACCAAACAATTGCAGTTGGCTTATTTTAAGAATGAAGAGCAACTGTTCTTGGTGCGTTGTACTTTCCTAGCGAGTCACCGCAATAACCGGAAAAGGGGCAATGGAACCAAAAATGTGGCATTCCCGTCTGCGCGCGCGTGTGTGTGTGTGTGTGTGTGTGTGTGTGTGTGTGTGTGTGTGTGTGTGTTTCTGTGTAAAAAGATCAGCTTGTCACAAGAACAGGAAGGCACTGGACTGAGACCAAGACTTATGGTGAAATCCAAGAAAAGTACAATTGTGTACCTACCATAAATGTAGATGTTTGAGTGTATTCACTGTTGCAGTCATTACACTTGGGTTATCCTGCTGACAGGCTACCCACAGTCGGCCTGAATTCCAAAGTCTTGGTCCAGTGTCGGTTGCTGTCGCCTCTTCCCTGACGTCAGTGCGCCAGGGGTATAAAAGATGCAGCCGACGCCATTTTCTTCAGTTTTTCTTGCCCCAGATGTCAGGTGCCCCCAAAAGGGTAGGCTAAAAAACATTGCTAATAAAAGCATGCACTAAAATAACAATACCTTCATCTACGAGCAAATACACCACATAGGTTGTATAGATTAGAGAAGTACAGATAAGTCCCAGCAAAGAAAGGGGGATGGTGGATGGGTAACCTGGACTGAAACAGTGCATACACTCTTAACGTCTACATTTATGGTAGGTACACAACTGTACTATGTTCATCGTGTTTCACTGTTGCAGTCATTACACTTGGGTTGAATCCCAAAGCTGAGGTTGGGCGGCTGGGTCTAAATAAAATTAGGAGTAGCTATAAGGCCCTGCAAGACTGCAGCAACAAAGCCTGCTCTGGATTTAGAGTAAAGAGGCAAGTGGTAGTGCTTAGTAAAAGAGTGCACTGAAGTCCAAGTTGCAGCCTCCAAAATATCCTTGGTTGGTACTCCTCTGAGGAAGGCTGCTGAGGTGGCTGCTGCCCTGGTAGAATGTGGTCGAATGCCTTTAGGCACTGATTTACCATCTTGTGAATAGCAGAAATGAATGCAGTGTCCTATCCATTTTGAAATAGGCTGCTTTGAGATGGCCTTTCCTTGTGATCCTGCAGCATATGACACTAAAAGTTGCTCAGTCTTTCTGAAAGCTTTAGTTTTGTCCAAGTAGAAGTGTAACTGTCTGTGTATGTCCAAAGAATGCAAAAGTCTCTCCCCTTTATTCTGCGGGTTTGGGTAAAAAGTAGGCAAATGAATGGCTTGGTTAAGAGCCACACTGGACACTACCTTAGGCATAAATGTTGGGTTTGTCCTTGGAGAACCCCTGTCCGCATGGAAGATAATAAAAGGTTCCACAGCCATTAATGCCTGTAACTCAGACTCTTCTTGCTAAAGTTATTGCTAGGAGCAGAGCTGTTTTCCATAAGAATTTAATGTCAGCTGTATTGGCTGGCTCAAAAGGAGGCATTGTGAGTTTTTCCAAGACAAAATTGAGGTCCCATGCAGGTATTGGTGCTCTCCTTGGAGGTCTTATGTTTTTGGCCCACCTGAAGAATTGCCTAAGCAATGGATATGAAAAAATAGGTGGGTCTGTATTGTAATGAGCTGAAATGGCAGAGGCATAGATCTTAATTGATGAGAAGGATAGGCCTTTCTCCAGCATCTCAGTTAGATATTGTAAAATCTGAGGAATATTTGGAACAAGCGTGTCACTTCCTTGTGCCTGGTTCCAAGCACAGAATCTCTTCCATTTTTCTGCATAAGATTTTCTGGTGCTGGGTCTCCTGGCCTCCAAAATGACATCCATAACCGCTTTAGAGGGAGGTGTATTCTGAATGGTTACAGTATCCTCCATGCAGCTAGATTTAGAGTTCCGAGATGGCTGTGCAGGATCTGATTGTTTTGTTGCATCAGTAAATGAGGAATTTGAGGCAATGTTCAGGCTGGGCCTTGGGACAAGCTCCTTAGTATTGGGTACCAGTGTTGGCGTGGCCAATCTGGGGCAATCAGGATCATTGGTGGCTTCTCTTGTCTGACCTTTAGGAGTACCTTGGGGAGGAGAGGCAGTGGAGGAAAGGCATATACTGTAAGGCTGTTCCAGCTGAATGACAGGGCTTCCACTTTACATGCTTGTTTGTGATAAATCCTTGTACAGAATCTCTGCAGTTGGCAGTTGTGAGGGGAGGCAAAAAGATCTTTGTCTGGGCGTCCCCATTTCCTTATCATGCTGAAGATTTGTGGATCTAGTTTCCACTCGTGAGGGTCCATGAGGTATCTGCTTAGTTCATCTGCCAGAGCATTTATTTTTCCTGGCAGGAATTGTGCTTGCAGGTGTACTTGGTAAGTCAATGCTGTGTTCCACAAAATCATAGCTTGTCTGCAGAGGGGGTAGGAATGTGTGTCCCCCTGCTTGATTATGTACCACATGACTGTGGTGTTGTCCGTCTTTATCAGCAGCTGTCCTGGATGAAATAGGTCCTTGAAGGCTGTCAGGGCATTTTGTACAGCTAGCATCTCTTTTTGATTGATGTGTTGATGCATTTGGCTTGGGGGCCATGTGCCCTGAATAAATTTTCCTGCCAAGTGGGCCCCCCAGGCATAATCTGATGCATCTGTTGTTAGTGTCTGCCTGGCTGTGGGTAAAGTGAATGGCTGTCCCTTGTTGTGGTGACAGGCCTGTGCCCACCATCAAAACTCCTGTTGAGGCAAGGAATGAGGGAAATTAATGATTCCAGGCTGTGGCAATGTGGAGTCCAAACACTTTTTAGGTACCATTGTAGTTTCCTCATATGCAGTCTTGCATATGGAATTAGCAGAATGCAGGAGGCCATGTAGCCCAGAGCCTGCAGAATTTTTCTTGCAGATAACTGGGTCTTTGCTGCCATGTTTTCGAAGTAAGAAGTCAGATGCCTTTGTTTGTCTGGTGTGAGATAAGCCATCTGGGCAGTTGTATTTAAGCTTGCACCCAGGAATATTATCTCTTGAGAGGGTACTAGTTTTGATATATTTTCGTTTACTGTGTACCCTAGGCAAATTAGTAAACTTTTTTACAAACGCCAGATGCTTTAGTAGAATGTCTTTGTCCTCTGCTTGAATAAGGCGGTCGTCCAAGTAGGGATGTATTTGAATTCCTTTTTGTCTGCAAAATGCAATTACTGGTGCCAGGCATTTTGTGAAGACCCTGGGCACAGGAGATAAGCCAAAGGGCAGTGCAGAGAATTGGTAGTGCTTTGAGCCAGCTATGAATCTGAGGCATCTTCTACAAGATTGTCTGATTGGGATATTCAGGTATGCCTCTTTGAGGTCCAAAGTTACAAGCCAAGCCTTTTTGCCCAGCATGGGCAGAAGCTGCTGCAGAGTCAACATTTTGAATTTTGGAACGTCCAGAAAAGCATTTAGAATAGACAGGTCCAGAATCGGTCTCCATGCTTTGTCCTTTTTTGGTACTAGGAAAAGTCTTTGAGTAAAATCCTTGTCCCTGCTCTTGTTGTGGCACTGGCTGAATAGCCCTCATGTCCATGAGGGATGAAAATTGGTTTTGTGCCTCTGCCCATTGATTGTGTGGCAGGTCTGGCATACCTTTTGCCTTTGGAAGGGTGTGAAAGTGGAACCTGTAGCCCTGAGAAACTATATTTAAGACCCATTTGTCCTGGGTAATCATGTGCCAATTTTAAGTGCTAGCTTTCCCCCTAAGGGTGCTGCCAAAAGATAAATGCTTGTTATTAGCAGAGGGAAGTCATTGGGACTGTTTCCTATATGGCTGTGATTTGTCTTCTCCGCTTTTGGAGGTAGAAGCACCCCACTGTTTGGGCCTGTATGAGCCCTGGGGCTGTTGTCTGCCTCTAGGGCGTCTGTAGCTGCCTCTTTGTGGCCTGTCTGACACAGGAAAGGGCCAATTCTTTGAAGGCCAGTTCCTGCTAAATCTGGGTGGCTGCACCTGTAAGAAATCCTTCACTGTCTGCATAAATTTAGCTTTATCCTCCATTTTCTTCAACACCTCTTCTGCCTTAACACCAAACAAAGTATCATGCTGTAATGGAGCATCCAATAATTTTGCTTTAACATGATCAGGCAGAGTCTGTTCTTTTAACCAAGCATGCCTTCTAATGACAGAGCCTGTTACAGCGGCCCTGCAAGAGGCCTCCAGTGAATCATAACCACATTGCAAAGTATGTTTTCCCACTTGTTCAGCTGCATGCAATAAATCCTACAATTCCTTGTTCTCAGCACATTCAGAATTTGTCAAAATTTTCTGTTTTAACAGAGACATTAAATAATGCTGATATTTAAACATATGAAACTGACAATTTAAAGCCCTTGCAGCCAGGGTAGCAGAAGTGTAAACTTTTTTTCCCCACCTGTCCAGTGCCCTAGAATCTCTATCTGAGGGGACAGGGTTTTTTGTAGTAGCAGCTTTGACCCCTTTGGGACCCTGTGAAATAGTTTCTGGGTCAGCAGCAGGGTTCTTATATAGAAATTTATGAGAATCTGGAACCCTGTAATATCTGTCAGGCTTAACAGGTGCAGGAGGTAGAGAGTCAGGAGACAGGTCAGACTCTGAAAAGATATTATCTACAATGTCTAGAACAGGAGGAATAGCAAGAGGTCTGTGCTGAGGAAGTAAAAGAAAGTCTCTGAGCCTTTTCTTAGAATCTGAATAATCTTGGCTCTCCCAGTGGAAATGTTCCCTCATGGTATGTAAGGTTTCCCCAAAAGAGTAATCCGCAGGAGGAGAAGCTGAAGGAATAGATTCTTCAGCATCAGAATCCTCATAGGGAGGAACAGAGTATCCCTGTTCTGAAGAGGAGTCAGAGGAAATGGAAACCTGATCAGAGGAATCATATTCGGTGTTTTGCCTAGGCCTCTTATCAGGAGGGGGATGGGAGCCCCTGATCAAAGTAATTAAGTCTTCGGCCATTTTGAGCATTTGTTTCTTAGGCATGGAAGTCTGTGGAGAATGCTGTACTTGTTTTCTTGTCTTTAAAACTGTTTTAGTCTTTGTCTTTGATGCTGAAGCTGGCTTGATATAAAGCTGTGTAGGTCTGAAAACACCCTCAGAAGCCGATGCCTGCTCAGCGGCTCTGGACCCATCTGAGGGATTAGTTTCCGAAGGCCCAATACCTTGAGTATCCAGAGGCCTAGCTGTCTCCACGTGAGAGTCGGAGGTGGCCTGTGGCTCTGAGGTAGCGGGTGTCAGGGGCTGTGAAAGCGCCTCACTGAGAACAGACGAACCGGCAACTGGCCTAGAAGAGGCTTCACTGTCGGTTTTGGACTTTGGATGCCTGTCCTTTTCTTTTTCCTTGCGCTTTTTATGAACTCTGGTCGTCGGCTGTTCCAACGGCATTATGTAGTTAAACCTTCGGCCAAAGTAATGAAAAGCAAAATCGTACCGACGCTTAATAGTGCATTGGTTAAATCTAGCACAAAACCGACAACTAGCAACGTCGTGGTCAGTGCCTAGGCAAGGGATACAGTAAGAGTGAAAATCCTTATGAGGTATTTGCTTCCCACAAGAAATACAATTGTTAACTTTTTCTGACATCGGTCTGGAGCAAGAGGTACTTAGCTTTATTGAAGACTTCGGATCTGAAATTCAATTTCGAAAATCTCAGGAGTCGGCCGACCGGCACTTGCAAACTGCTTTTTCTTCAGGCACCGCGTGGCAAGAAAGACTGAAGAAAATGGCGTCGGCTGCATCTTTTATACCCCTGGCACACTGACGTCAGGGAAGGGGCGACAGCAACCGACGCTGGACCAAGACTTTGGAATTCAGGCCGACTGCGGGTAGCCTGCCAGCAGGATAACCCAAGTGTAATGACTGCAACAGTGAAACACGATGAACATCTTAGTGGTTACAAATCTACTCTGCAACTGTTTGGTTTAAAGCTTATTTGGGTATAACAAGCCGAATGAATACATGTCATATACTTAAGGTTAACCTCCTTGCATATTATTCAGTGACTGACTGTGCAGACTGCATGACTGTATTCCCTTATATATCACCAAGTTAGTGTACCTTATAACCACAAAATAAATATACAGAAGACTATGTGACATGGTAAGGCCTTGCTGTCTAATAATGGTGACTGCCAAAAACTATTACTAGAAAATGAAAAGCAAAACCTAAACCAACTATACTGGAAGTAATGAACATAGTAAGAGATAAAACAACTGGAACGGAGATCACTAGAAAAGGGTAGGAGCAAACTACATAGGAAACAAATGGGAATTGTGGAAACAATACATACAGGGGAGGAATGAGGTTTAAAAGGGGTCAGGACTTAAATGAGCTATGTAATGTTTGAGTGAGAAAGACTGGGTGGATTAGAAGTCATGTATAATGTTTGCAACTAGGAGTGTGTCAATATGGTTTGAGATGTAAAATGCTTGCAACTAGGATTGTGTCGATGTGGTCTGTTTTCACTTATACAAACGTATGATTGCCTATGTAGTAAGTGATGGTTTAATAAAGATGTGTCTTGTTTAAAAAGCCAAGAAATGAATAATGTCTGTAATACTGTTTAGGTTATATCATATGTAGCAATATATGTGAAGTATAAGGTTTATGCTAATATAGTTTGATTACTTTTCTATGAATGTAAATTTGCCTATGCTACAAGTAATAATTTAATAACGGTGTTTGGGGAAAAAAAAAAAGGACCATTAAAGTATAAGTAACACTACTAGTTAAAATGTGCAAATCAAAGAAACTTATACATACCACCTTGCCCGAAGGTGATCTGATAACCATCATGTGCTCAACAGATGTCAGCCCCTCTGCATCTGTAAACAGCATGGAATGTAGTAAAAGGGCACCTCAATATGTCGCCAGATGATCTCAAACTACAGCTTGATCTGCAGAAATGACAGCTGGAGCTAGAGACTGGATGCCCCAAGGCAGCTCAGACAATTAAACAGTTAACAGTAAAAAGGGAGCAAGAGCAGACAGAAAAGTGAAGGCAGAGATGGTCAGAAACCACAGAGGAAAAAGTGAAGCAACACCATGATGCATAACAGACAGAAGTGGACCAGCACAAAATGAAGACGCTTGCTTTTCATTGACTGCATGAGTGTAGTAAGGGAGAAAACCCAGCCCTGACGCAAGTGCTACACTCTTTCCTTCTTGTAAAGAAAATAATTTTGCCAAGTTTTAGTTATACATCTGAAAAGGTGTGTAATCAGCACGAAACAGACTGAGGCAAACGTGAGGTTTTAACCCTTCTTATAATCTGAAAGACAACACATGCACCTACCAACTGCAAAAGAGGGGGTACTCTTAACGATTCACATTCCTCATTTCTTGATACACTGGAAAGTATTAGGGTACAATCCAACACCCTAATAATGGGCGATTTCAACTACCCCACCATTAACTGGGAAAACTACTCATGTACCAACTCTTTTGCTCAACGTTTTCTAGAATTCATACATTCCAACCCCTTGGATCAACTTATTCACACCCCCACCAGGGGCAGCAATATCCTAGACCTGGTCATTACCAACATGGGAAACTGGTGTTCCACAACAGAGGTCAATTCCTCGTTGGTCAAATCCGACCACAAGCTAATCAGCCTATAACATCCACATCCCACCCCCACCCCCAATTAGGGAAACCATCATAAAAAACTTCTCCAAAGCCAACTTCACACTTAAGACAGAAGTGGCAAACTTCATGACACCCATGCAGATGGACAACAGAGGTATGACTGCCGAATCCTACACAAATGCACTTTATAAGCACTTACACGAGTGCATGGATCAAAAGGAAGCCAATCTGGTGGTCCTCTGCCATAAACAAACTCTACAACAGAAGAAAGAAACTGTTGCAAAAAAGAGTAAAATCCCATGACTGGAGGAACTCCCTGTTCAACCTCAGTAAGAAGCTGAGATCCCTCATAAAATACTCCAAAGCTAGTTACGAAAACAAAATTGCCACTGACTCTAAAAACAACCACAAAGCATTCTATAGCTATGTCAAGAATCTAAATGGGAACACTCAAATCTGCTCTGAGTTACAGCACAATGGCACTAAATATACAGAACCAACTGATATTGCCAACATCCTAGCAGATAGGTTCAGTGCTAACTTTACCCCCCCTCTCACCCCCTAGAAGGCCCATCTCTATACTGGAAGAATGCACGGTTCCTATAATCACGGCTGCACAGGTAAAAAAAAACACTCTCCAAAGCCAAGAACACAGCATCCATGGGACCTGACAATATCCCAGGCTGCGTTCTACACGAACTACAGAATGAATTGGCACCCTACCTAAATACCATGTTCAATCGTAGCCTCACCTCAGGCTTTGTACCCACTGAATGGCGCACCGCAACGGTTATCCCACTCCACAAATGGGGAGCCACGACGGACCCCAGGAACTACCGCCCCATTAGCCTGACGAGCCTGGTCTGCAAGGCCATGGAACGTATCATTGTGGAACTCAAACAAAGACATTAGTAATCTCCAAACTCTGGACCTTACCCAGTTTGGATTTGTAAAAGGCAGATCATGTCTCCTAAACCTGATTGACTTCTTTGAAGCAGTCACCAAAGCCGTAGATGAGGGTAAAATGGTTCACGCAACTTATCTAGATCTCGCCAAGGCTTTCAACACCATCCCCCACTCTGGAATTATAGATAAGCTCACTAAACTAGGTATAAATCCCTATGTTACAAGATGGGTTGCCAACTGGCTCACGGACAGAACCCACACTGTGAAAGTAGCGGATTCCAAATCCGACATCAGACCAGTGACAAGTGGAGTACCACAGGGTTCAGTCCTGGGTCCTCTCCTGTTTGGTATCTACTTCTCTGAAGTGCAGGCCAACACAGAAGGTCTTTGGCTAACAAAATTTGCAGATGACTGCAAACTAGGAGCCATAATCGAAACTCCTAACGATGTGGACAAACTACAAAATGGCCTCACTGAGACAGATACCTGGTGTCAAAGCCATGGCCTGAAGCTCAATGCCAAAAAGTGCATTGTCATCCCCTTTGGTAAAAACTCTGTACCCATGAACTACCACATAGCTGGTAGTCTACTTAATGCCAAAAATGTGATAAGAGACCTTGGGACACAGGTGGACAGTAGTCTCTCCTTTGATAATCACATCACAACAGTGCTCAGGAAATCCTTCTACGTGGCTCATCTCATCACAAAAGGATTCTCATCCAGAAAAAAAGAGGTCACTGTTCCCCCCTCTACCCATCACTCATTAGACCCATTATACAGTACAACGCCCCTTTTGGCATGTACCTCACAAGACATCTACAACAACTGGAAAGACCACAGAAATACCTCACAAAGAGGATTACTGGCCTCAAACAGATGCCCTATGCAGACAGTCTCAAAAAACTACAGCTTTACTCCATCGCATATCGCCTACTCAGGGGCGATCTCTGCCTAACATACAAAGCTATGTCAAACCCAGAGCTGTTGGACATGCTCCACTTAAAGAAATCCCAATCCCTCCGAGCTACATGCCCTAGGGACCTAAACCTTGTCACCACAATAAACAGAACATGCTGGAGGGATAGATTCCTGTCCCTGAGACTTCCCAAACTCTGGAACAAACTACCTATCTATGTCAAACAGAGCTCCTCATTAGCACTCTTCAAGAAAAATCTTGATGATTGGATGGGAAATGGGAAATTCACCCTGGAGATCACTTCTGTGGCTCTGCTCGACAGGGGCACAGGAAAATAATTTTCTTGGGTGGAGAAAGCCAGGGTACATTTTTTGGCTAGGCTTGTATGGGCCCTAGGGCCGTTAGCCTAGTACCTACCTATGAACCTAAACTAGCTTTGAGGAAATGTATATATTATATACATGTAAAAAAATATGTTTATTTTTTTTAAATGATATTTGCAGAATTA
Source organism: Protopterus annectens (assembly GCF_019279795.1). NCBI lineage: Eukaryota > Metazoa > Chordata > Ceratodontiformes > Protopteridae > Protopterus > Protopterus annectens. The sequence continues at coordinate 327,314,786 of NC_056739.1, read as the reverse complement.
ATTATATTATTCCTGTGATTGGTTTTTTTGTGTTTTAAAAAAAGGGTGTTTTTAAGCATTGTCACAGTTCTGAAGTCCAGGGAGGACGAAAGCGCTTGACTGTGTATTATCTATGATGATCTTTGCTACATTATTTATGGGGTAATTTTTAAACTGTGTTTGTGATTAAATACTGTTTTTTTTTTATTAACCCTTCGACTTGGATTATTGGTTTACAGCCACTTGTTTTGGTTCCTAGTTATCTATTACACTCTGCACCGGTTTTTGTTCTTTACTGGTTATGGTTCTGGAGACTGGAAACTAAGCTAAGGGACTGTTATTCAGTTTCTGTACTTTGTTGGTAACATTTACTTTATTTTTACAACTGTTGGGTCACTGGAGATTGGAAAACATCCAAAGGGCTGTCACCTAGTTCCTTGCATACCATTGGCAATATTTACCTTATTTTTCTAACTGTGCGATCTTGTCTCTTAAGTTATGGAAGACTCACATTTATCTAACATTTCTGAGGAAGAAATTTCAAATATTTCCTTCTCTAACGGGCAGGAGGCTGGTTTTGCTGAGAATAATATCATTCAGCTAGTTGTTGCTTTAACTGAAAAAGTAAACCAACTACAAGAAGTGGTAGCTAAATTACAAAGCCCGAGAATTCCTTGTGGTGATGCAACGGAGGTGCATCATGGACGTGAAGTTGGTGAAACATCCTCGGGAACGAACGCTAAGAGTGTGAGAGGTATCTCAGCATCCGGGTTAGTGTAGTCTATGGAATCTATTCCTTATGGGCAAAAACATACCAAATTAACAACTGCTTTACCGAAGATTCCAAGACTGGTTCAACGATGACTTCGGACTATTCAATAAAGTTCCAACAACGAGAGGGGAAAATATGGACACTAGACTTACTGAACTAGAACAAATGCTTTTAAAGGTACGTAATTTACAGTGTGACAATGCATACCTTTCTGAGTGTGTAGCCAAGCACAGAATACCAAGGGGCTTGTGTGTTTACAAGTTCCCCAACGGTTTAAAAAAAGAACAAAAGGAATGTGATTAACTTGTTGAAATGTTCGACCGTCACAGTATCGAACTGATGGAATTAATTATTAGAGTTAACAACAGAAAAAAGTAATTAACTAAAATTGAAAAATTTAATGATTCTATTTTGAATGACTTGCACTTTGATACTGTTAAGAAGTATAATGCCTTGTTTGATAAAGCTGAGGAGGATGTGGAAAATTAGAAAAGGAAGTTAATAAGGGATGAGAATGAGTACAGGGATAAGGTGGCTTACCCCTTTCCTAAATCCTATGTGGAAACCATTAAATAAAATGTTAATGAACCTATGAATACTAACTCACAGGAAAGGTTAGGTGGTTATCAAAGAGATAGTGAGAGAGACTGACTATGATAGTGAGTATCCACTCATTAGAAGGTCAGAAAGGTTGCAGAATAAGAAGAACAATTATAGAGGTAGCAATAAAGTTTTTTTTAGACCTCCAGAATGGAGGCAGAGTGAATCCATACAGGAACCAGTACCAAAGGAGGAAGAACATTTTCAATTAAGTCCAGTAGAATTATCCTTTACAAGTGATATTATTAGTTCTTTTGGGGGGGGGGGGTACTTCTTTCCTATCAAGGATTTAACATTTATAACTATGTAGGTATTGCTATAGACAAAAAATTATTTTCCCTTTTAAGTAAGGGTGTAAAATTTGTACATACAAAGAAGGATGATATCAGTACTACTTTGACGGAGTTCAAGATATTTACTAGAAAAATAAATTTGAAATTTATGTTTAAGGATAACACTGGAAGAAATGAACAGAATGGAATAAAGAAAAAAGTTGTATAAATCCACCCCTTCACTCTTTGATAGCTATTTTTGAAAAAATATGTTCCCAGGAGTTATTTGAGTTACATGGAAAAAATAGAATTAAGCAATATAATTAACTAAGGAAGAACATCAACTACTTATGGAGTTATGGAGGGATGAAGGGCTTAGGTTTATGAAACCAGACAAGTGAGGTGGTATGGCTATAGTGAAAACTGAGGAGTATAATGAAAAAATCTTCACAATGTTACAGGAGGAAGGAAAATAAAAAAAAAATGTCTCTAAGAATGAAGTTAATATTGCACATAGGAAAAATCAGTTGGCATTGGAGGATTCCATATTCCAGGGTGTCATTAGTGAGGAAGTTTTTGAATTTCTAATTAATAACAGTCCTACCATTCCTATTGTTTTTGGTATTCCAAAAACACATAGAAATATAGCTGACCCCCCTTATCGACTTATAATAACTAGTCAGAATAGCTCTACTTACCCTTTGTGTTTATTTATTGATCGAGTTGTAAGGAAGTCTCTCACTCCTATTGATTATATTCTTAATGACTCTTGGGACTTTAAGTCGTATTAAAAATTAGTTTTTTGATGGAAATATAAGTTTCTCTACTGTTGATGTGGTGGACTTATTCACTTCGATCCCTCATGACCTTGGTTTAGAGCTTTTTCATGAAGTATTACTGGAAAGGACTTCCTTAGGTAACACTATGGTGAACTTTGCAATGATGCTAATGGAGACCGTTTTGAAAAATAATTTCTTCTTTTTTGGGGGCGAGTTTTACAGACACACCCGTGGTGTTGCAATGGGGTACCAGTTGTGCACCTTTGTTCGCAAATCTCATGTTTGGCTGGGAAAAACTGTATATACATAGTAGTCCATTTGTGCATTCTTGGATTAGTTATCTAAGATTTCTGGATGATATTTTTGTCCTTTGGAAAGTGAAAGATCAACATGAGAAGTTTATTAATTATGTAAATAACTCTTGTGAATATTTTAAATTCACTGGTAATTTTAGTGCTGATAAGATTAATTACTTGGATGTAACAATTACCAAGAACGTAGAAAATTTTAGTGCGGATAAGATTAATTACTTGGATGTAACAATTACCAAGAACGTAGAAAATTCTTGTTTTGAGTCTAGGATATATAGGAAGCCTACGTTTTCAAACGACTATTTAGATTTTAAGAGTAGTCACCCAAAACATGTCAAGAGAAACATTGTAAAGGGCCAGATGGTTCGAATTGCAAGAATGTGTTCTAATTTAGAAATTGTTAAGGTAGAAATGGGAACCCTAGTAGGTTTGTTTGTGGAAAGGGGGTACCCTTATGAGTTTGTGTTACCTATTTGTCACCAAGTTATAAGTGAATGGGGTTCTAGGTATAAACCACTTTTGGGCTCCAAATTACAAGGGGAAGATGACTTGTCCACCCGGTCTAAAGATGATTTTTCTTTCTCAATGGTGATTACCTATAGTGAGAGCAGTGAAAAGATTAAGGCTATTGTTAAAAGGAATTGGTTACTGTTCAAAGGTAAGAGAGAGGTGTTAGACATTGTAGGACCTGAACCAAAACTTGTATATCGGACTAATAAAAATATAAAATTTTTATTAGAACACCCTATTTCTAAACCAGCCACCAATTTGAAGGGTACAACTAGGTGTGGTGCTTGCGAATACTGTAGGTATATTTTAACCTCCCTTGTAATCCACATTGAAAGGGCAGGGCTTGACATCAAGTTGGAAACAGGTTCCTGTATTACTAGGGGGGTGGTTTATGTTGCCATCAGGATTGTTCAGAGTTTTACATAGGTAAAACTGAGAGGATGTTGAAAAAGAGGATCTACGAGCACCTCTATGATGTAAGAAGGCAGGATGAAAACAATGCACTATACCAGCATATTAAAATTAGCCACAACCATAGATTCCATTTTGGTATTTTTAGAAGTGGTTGCTAAGGATATTAGGGGGGGGGGTGACTGGAAAAATAAGTTGGAAAGGGCTGAAATGAAGTGGCAAATGCATTACAACTCCACTGTAGCACCAGGATTAAATGATTTTATTTCACTTAAACCTGAATTAAAATATAGGGCAAAAAAACTTTGCGGAAATGTATATATTATATATATGTAAAAAAAATGTTTGTTTTTTTAAAATGGTATTTGCATAATTAATTATATTATCCTTGTGACTGGTTCTTTTGTGTTTTAAAAAAGGTGTTTTTAAGCATTGTCACAGTTCTGAAGAAGTCCTGGAAGGACAAAAGCACTTGACTGTGTATTATCTACGATGATTTTTGCTACATTATTTATGGGGTGATTTTTCAACTGTGTTTGTGATTAAATACTATTTTTTTATAAACCCTTCGACTTGGATTATTGGTTTCCATCCACTCAGTGTTGTTCTGGTTCCTTGTTATCTATTATACTCTGCACCAGGTTTTAATCTTTACAACACATGCACCTACCAACTGTAAAAGAGGGGGTACTCTTAACTACACATGGGCAAAATAGAATCCATGACTTTAGTCTACACCATCACAGCAATTTCTACAGGTAATGAATGGTGTCACTTTTGAAGTACACAAGTGGACCTTGGGGTTAGAATTTTCCATTGTAACAAAATGGTGCATGTATGGACTAAATGCTCAAAGTAATAGGGTGGGAGAATAAAAGCTTTTTGAAAGGGAAAACAAAACTGGCACCATCTTAAGGGTTGTCTTGACTGCACCTATTCCAGATTACAAGGCTGTTACTCTACCCTGGTGAGGGAAAAAGAAAACTACTGCTATTACAGATGCAAAACTACTGCTATTACAGATGCATCACACAACTAACTAAGCATGCATGTTTTCCCAAGAGGAACGTTACTTGCATGACCAGTCCTTTTCAGCTAGGGCCATGACCAGCCCTTTTCAGCCAGGGCCATGGACAGGGCTTCTGTTCAAGTTCTATTAACTAGAGTTCACTGACAGGGAAGGTGGTCAGGGAAACAGTTAAGTTGTAGTGTCTGATGATATTCTGAAAGACATTTTAATGGGAAATGGTTCTGACAGCACAGTATCTTGTGTACATGCAATACATTGTTAATTGGGCTAGAACACTGATGGGCAAGAACTCATTTCAGACTCCGCCTGGGAGCACATTCAGGTTAAATGATATGTTCATGGTCACCAATGCACAAATGGGGGCTGAAGGAATCAAAACAGGGCTGCTGTAGAGTACCAATGCATCATCCAATATTCATACAGTCCTCATTATAGACTTAAACCCCTCTGGCAAACTGCTACACAAACATGTGGGGAAGGCAGTAGGGGATATCCAGTTAGCATCTACATGCCCATCCAAGAATGCTGAAGAGGCTACTTCAGAGGATGAGATGTGTATCAGCAAACATGCTGCAAGCTTGAATCACTGTCACAACTGTTTAAATGTACTAGGCCTCCTTTTAAAAGGGCTACTTTGGTGGGGGGGCAGTGCGGTGGTAGTTGCATGTCTGAATCTCAGCCACAGATAATGGATTTTATTTGGAGTGGCTACTTTACAGGAAGAGCTAGGCAACAGTAGAAAGCCAAAATCTGATCTAGAACTTTAAAAAAAAGGCTGCATTTTTCTTGCAAGAGGAGTTGGGGAGGACAATAGTCACACACAGTCACTTGAGACTTGCACATCTCTCAAATCCCACATTACAGAATTTTAAGGAGGTAACCTTAGAGATTCCAGACTCTCAAAAGCAAGGTAAGTCCATATACTGGGACAAGGGGTTACTGTAGAGAGAATAAACTCCTGAAAGAGGATTGCAGGAAAATTGAAACAGCAGTAGCTGGCAGCCACAAGAGGCTAGCAATGGCCATTTCTGGCCATTCCCCATAATATTCAATTTTTAGGCTATCTGGACCAGATGCAAACAGAAAGCTTGTGCAAAATTTTATTAGACAAGTAATGGAAAATATGCAAAAAGAGTATGGCTAAACCTTTAAGCAGGGGTAAAAGGTTGGCAAGGCAAGAGGCACAGCTAAGGCAGGTTTGCTGCCTTTGCAGTCACAGAAGAACAATTTCAGAGGTTAGCTTTGAATACTGTGGGAGCATCCTAGTACTGTAAGCATCTAAAATAAGTATACCTTGGTGATAGGTAGAGTAAACGATTAGGTACCCTGAGGTGGCACCTTTATCTCAACTGTGGCAGAAAAAGTGACATGTTCTGTTAGAAATTTTCAGCAGTGTTGAAGTTCTCACAGAAGTACTGAGACGGGGATAAAGTTCAAGTCAGACCTGCTGATCTGTCTGTGGAAGTACAATGGGATAAAGCAGTTAAAAGTTACTCCTACAATCCAAAAGCAAATGGTTTTGGTGAAGGCTTAACTCTACTCTATGGTACCATGCTGAAAGCATTCATAAGACAATTTAAACAAGAGTGGGGCAAGAGTCTTGCCAGTCTCCTTCACATGCATACTAAGGTGCTCAAAGAGTCCACAGGCTTTTTACCACTCAAGTTATTTTATATTCAAAAGAAGAGAGGGCCTCCAGACTGAAATTCATTATTAGCGGAAGGAGTGGGGGAGGAGATTCCCACAAGGAGTCTGATCCAGACCCTATATATGGAATTTTAGGACTAAGCTTAGTGATCTAATGTGGTTGGCACAGCAGCACCTTGCACAACAGTGGCAAATAGTCTGGTGCAACTAGGCAGATAGGGCTAGAGCATACAGTCAAGACAAAAGGTAATAGTGCTTAGTTCATTTCAAGATAAAATGAAGGCAGTAAGGAATGTTAGTAATGTCAGTTATGTGATGGAGTTGAAATGAAAGAGGCAAAAAACACAACTCTAACATGTTAACACGCTGGCCATACCATGACAGACTCTGCTACTCAGTATGCATATGCAATGAATTCCACGTGTGTACTGGAGATTTTTTTCTGTGAGGCTTGGTCCAACAATATTGAGTGGATGAGGTGTCACAGAACTTATCCTCTATCTAGGTACAAAAAATCCTATTAGTACTACAAGATTCTGCGAACATGCTCATTGTTAAGCCAGGACAGCATCATCTAAACAGTGGAACTCAATGGCCAACCACAAGGGCAGATTTACTTACTAATGCAAAAGAAAGCATTGTAAAATGGCAAAGGTCTTGTTACCAAAAATGCAAATGTTTTTTTCTAGGCAAAGAACTGAGTAGTTTGGGTAAAGAGATGCAACTTCAGCCTCTACCCTCCCAACCTTCATTTCTTGATGGTGTTGCAAGAAAGCTTGCTCAGTACAAAATGGGAAGTAGTGGAGGAACTGTATAAAAAGAGCAAAGTTGTGTAAAATCTTATCATAACCATAGATGTCCTTCTCTTCCATGTTTCAGTATTCTGCATATGGGTTTGTCCCTTCAGTTTCACATATGTACAGCCAGTATCCAAAAGCTTTCAGTCCTTCTCTGGTGCGTCAGACATGGATGAGATTTCATGGGCCATAATGGTGATGGCAGGCACTAGCCCTCAGAACAGTAGCACCAGTTGGAGCCAGTCATGTAAGGGTAATGCTACATCATTGTCACCTTGAAAGGAAAGTTATTAGCTGATTAAGAGGGGAAGGAGGGTGGGAAGGAATACTGCAACATGGAAAAGGACATCTATAGTTATGGTACGATTTTACACAACTTTTCTATGTCCTTCTATTCCCATGTTGCAGTATTCTGCACATGGGTGAGTGCCAAAGCTCACAGAGGTTGGGGTGGTGGTCTAGAGGTAGATTCCAGGAATCCATGCAGGATAGTCCTGGCAAACCCTGCCCTGGACCTGGAGATGAGGTCTTGTTTGTAGTGCTTGGTGAAGGTATGGACTGAGGACCAGGTAGCAGCTTCCAGGATAGAAGAGGTATCCACACACCCTTGAAGAAGGCTCCTGAAGATGCCATTACTCTTGTGGAATGAACTTTAACTGTCCCTTGCAGAGTCTTACCATGGAACTGGTAGCAGAAGGCAATGGCTTTTGAGATCCAAGTAGAAATAGTCTACTTAGTAACAAGCCTTCCCCAGAGCTCTGGGGTAAAAGGATACAAAGAGTTGGTCAGTCTGTTGGCGATGACAGACTTGGTGTTGTGCAGGTAGAATCTGATCGGTCTGTGAACATCCAGGGAATGCAGCACCCTCTCACAGTCTCCTTGTGGGTTTGGGAAAAAAAAACAGGTGGCCTGATTAAGGAACAGGTCGTTGACTACCTTGGGCATGAAAGACAGACTTGTCCTAAGAGTAACCCTGTCTTTGTGGAAAACTAGAAAGGGTGGGGTAGCCATACGGGCTTGGAGCTTGGACACACTCCTGACTGATGTTAGAGCCACTAAAAGGATAGTTTTCCAGGTACAGTGCTTCAAAAAGGCTTTGTTAGCTGACTCGAAGAGAGGTCACGTAAGCTTCTCTAGCATGTAGTTGAGGTCCCAAGGAGGGGGAACAGGTTTTCTGAGGGGCCTAAGGTACACTACCCCTTTGAGGAAGAGTCTGCAAGGGAGTCTGGATGCTAATGGGGTGGGGATCCAAAGGCAGGCAAGCAAAAATCGCAGACAGGTGGACTTTGATGGATGAATAAGCCAGTCCAGACTGCAGTAGCTCACACAAATAGGACAGCACTAGAGAGGGCCCCCACTGAGAAGCGGATCCAACTGTTTTTTTATCACACCAAATAGTGAATTGTTTCTACTTGGAGAGATATGATTTTCTAGTATTAGGTTTCCTGGCCTCCTGCAGGACATTGAGCATGTCCTCATTGTAAAGGTGTCTAAATGGGATCAGAATCCTATCAGCCACAGAGTAAGGTGCAGCATCGGCCACTGTGGATGGATTAGTGACCCCTTGTGCTGTGTGAGGAGGTCCACTCTGGGGGGTAACTTGTGGTGATTGACCTTGGACAAATGTAGGAGTAAGGGGAATCAGTGCAGTCTGGGCCAGTAGGGAGTCACCAACAAGATTTTCAGGTTGTCCTGATGAATTTTTAGCAGGACCTTCTGAATGAGTGGGAATGGGGGAATGCATATAGACATTTCCCCTTCCATGAAATTGAGAAGGCATCTTTTGCCAGTGCCTGTTGTTCAAGTGTCCTGGTGCAAGCGCCAGGAAGTTGCCTGCTGATGGTGGAGGCAACAGGTCTATTTGAGGTATACCCCACCTGTGGACCAGATCCAGGAAGACATCTCTGTGCAGCACCCATTCGTGGTTGTTTGTGCTGGTTCTGCTCAAATAATCTGCCTGTTTGTTGTGTACAGGGGGAATGTAGGTCACCTGCAGAGAGATTCCCTGTGAGGTAGCCAATTCCCATACCCAAAGGGCTAAAATGCAGAGCAGATAGGACTTGGTCCCTCCCTGTTTGTTGATATATCACAGTACAGTCATGTTGTCTGTGGATATCAGAAGAGTCCCTTGTAGAATGAAAGGTTGAAATGTCTGGAGGGCTAGAAGAATTGCCCTCATCTCTCGGGCATTGATGTGTTCTGATTTTAGGTTATTTGGCCATAGGCCCTGCACCTGTCAGTGTCCAGGGGTGGCTCCCCATTCCAGGTCCGACATGTCTGTGTGCATGACCTGAGTGGATTGTGATGATTGGAGTGGGAGGCCTGGGTTGCACTGTACCTCATCCAACCACCACAGTATTTCTTTTTAGACCAGGTAGAAGGGATACAATGTACTCCAGAGGCTGGATGTATTGCTTCCAGACTGAGTGGATTTACCACTGCAGCTTCCTCATGTGTAGCCTTGCTAAAGGCAGCATGGGTATTGTGGCTGCCATGTAAGCCCAGAAGCTTGAGGTACTGGCTTGCAGTCAACTCTGTAATTTGAAGTACCTGGAGGAGATGTTCTGATAAGGAGTTCACATTTGGAGGTGGTAGGTATGCCTCCATGAGATCTGAGTGTATTCTGCACCCTAGAAACACAATGTCCTGAGTTGGCTGAAGATGGGATTTTGGCAGACTTATCTGGAATCCCAGAGACTGCAGTAAGGTCACCACAAAGTATATGTGCTCTTGCAGTATTCGTTGGCTGGGAGCCTGATCAGCATGTCGTCCAGGTAGGGGAATATCTGTATTCACTTTGTCCTGCAGTGAGCCACCACAGGTGCTAAGCATTTGGAAAAGACTCTGGGTGCGGTGGAAAGACCAAAGGGCAAGGCAGAGAATTGCCAGTGAGAGAATCCCACCAAGAATCTTAAGTATTTCCTGTGGGAGGGCCTGACTGGGATGTGGAGATAAGCATCTTTTATGTCTAATGTAGCCATGAATCCTTGTGGGATAAAACAGTGGGGAAAAGGGCTGGTAGGGTAAGCATTCTCAATGTAGGTACGTTTAGGAAGAGACTGAGGTAGGAGAGGTCTAGGCTGGATCTTCAAGATATGTCTTTCCTGGGGACTAGGAAGAGCCTTGAATAGAAACCTCTTCCTTTTGCAGAGGAGGGAACTGACTCTTACAGTGCTCTGGTCTAACAGTGTCTGCAACACTGGTTGTAAGAGGTGCAGCTGCTGTATAGGAGGTCAAGGAATGCCCCTCCATATGGAGGGGAGAGCCATGACATGAAGTAGCCATTTTGGAGGATGGACAAAACCCACTTGTCTTTGGTGAGCAGGGCCCGAAGAGGGAGACAATGAGAGAGGCAGACAGATGTACAGTAGGAGGTGGGGGGAAGGCCAGACTGGCAGGTAGTCAGATGCTACCTGCCCTGTCCTGAAATGGAGTTTGCTGGCTAGAGGCAGTGGATGTTCTAGGTGAAGGAGGTTTGTTTCTGTTGGGCTTATGAGGTCTAGGAGGAGGAGCAGGCCGGAGTGCTTCCTAATAAACTATGTTTTGGAAGGGTAGTTCCTGTGAAACTCTGGGATTGGTGAGATCAGTAAATGTTTTAAGTCCTGCATCTCTTTTCGTTTCTGTTGCGGAGATTTAAAAGGTCTGCAACCTTAGAGCCAAAAAGTGCAGCATTGTCCAGGTACATCAGTGAGGTTTGCCCTAAAATCATCTGTCAGGGGTTGTAGATGAAGCCAGGAGTATCTGTGTAAGGCAGATGCTGATGCTGCTTGCCTGGCAGAGGATTCAGCAGCATCTTAGCTACACTTGAAGTGTCTGGTGACCTGAGATGTGACAGCCAGGAGACAGGACAGTGGTACTTTGGCAGGGGAGTCTGGGATACCTGCCAAATGCTTGTGGCAGATTGTAAAAGAGATGAAGTGTACTTGGCTATGTGGGTCTGACAGTTTGCGGCTCTAAAAGCCAAGGTAGAAGAAGTATAAAGCTTTTTGTCTTATCTTTCCATTGTCTTGCTGTCCTTGCCAGCTGGAAGAATGGTGGTAGTAGGCAAGAGTTTAGTGGCTGTGTCAGTGGTAATAGAAACCGTGGCTGGGTCAACTGGTGGGCATTTTATCAGATTCTTAGCAGTGTCAGGTACTTTGTAAAGGGGCAGGAGGCTGAGAGCCAGGGTTCAGAGATGCCAAAGAAAAGGCACCTTGGAAGGCAGGGAGGATGGACGAACAGCAGATAAGGTAGAGGTTTCCATTTGAAGGAGGTCATAGCACCTCTTTTGTACCACAGACATTTCTGAAGAATCCCATTTAAAGCGCTCCTTCATCCTACTAATAGTCTCACTGAAGGTCAGATCTTCCACTGGAGAATCAGGGTTCAGTGACTCTTCCTCTAGGGATCCGTATCCCAAGGGTGAAGTGAGTTGGGGAGTTGTAGGAAAGGGATTCCTCAGAGGAAATTGAAAGGACCTCCTCTTCCCTGGGTGCTTGATCAGTAGGCAGGGGCCTAGAGCTTAGGAGAGGTGGAGGCAGAAGTAGGAGTAGGCCTCAGTGCCACGAAGGCACTGAAAGGTCTCTGGCTGAAAGCCTGCCAATCTGGCATGCTTTCTTAAGAGGGGGAGATATGTTTCTCTTTTCCCTTCTTTTTAGAAGGATGTTTGTCTGGAAACCAGTGACTGCAAGGGGTCGGAAGGCTCAGACGACTCCCCATAAAATGCTGGTCCCTCTCCTGGCATCGGCATAGCCTCAGTGGACGTGCTCTTGCCTGTGGATGGTGCGGCATCCTTAGAGGTACCAGTGACCTCTGAAGTGGTGGATCCAGAACCCAATCCTGAAATCAGGCCTATGTCGGCCACAGGTTGGGAGTCAGCTGGAAGAGGCTCAGCAGTAGTTGAAGGCCGTACGGTTCTGGCCTTTTTTGGAGGTTCTACAGGGACATCGGAAGAGCCCTCCATCCTAAGCATTAGAAGTTTCAGATGTTGGTTCTCGAGGTATAATTTTAAAGCATGCAGCTGACTATGCAAAGTTTTCGGTACGAATGCCTGGTAAATAGAGCAGGCCTTATGGTCGTGAGATTTTCTCAAACAGAAAAGGCACTTTTCGTGGGCATCCTTATGAGGGATCTGGTGTCCACACGGACACTTACCCTTTCTGGATGACATTAACAAGCAATAATCAAAATTAGAAGGACTGAAAAAAGGTTCACCAATGGGGTAGTTATCTGAATAACGAATATGACATCAGTGGTAACAGGAACACCTGGCGTACAACTGGCGGCTGAAAAGTTCTGAGGGATGGTGCATGCCGACCTCACCTTTATGGCCCATGAAATCACGTCCACATCTAATGCACCGCAAAGGGACTGAAAGCTTTTGGATACTGGCCGTATGTACGCGAGACTGAAGGGATAAACCCATATGTAGACTACTGCAACATGGGAACAGAAGGCCATCTTGTGTTCATTTCTTTTTGTAAGGATTCATAGACAAGAATCTGCATTTCTTCAGTAGAGATGCAACAAACTTTGTAACCAAAACGGATTGATGCACAAATTTGCAAAGTTATTAACTGTCTAAAGTTGTTAGCTTTTTAGATTAAGACTTCCTACAAAGTTAAATGACACTGCAGAAATGAAGCCTACATCTAAGATGTCAATAGTAAATGAAAGTGAATCATAACTGCAGAAGGGGGCTATCCAAAAAGGTCTGTGATGACTGATCAAATGTCAGTAACCTGTCCCAGGATGCTTATTTGGACATTTAACAACAAAAGGGGCTCTTCCAATTCTAAAATTTAACTGCTACAAGTTCACTTATTGTCTACTTTATTTCTGAAGAAAGCAGTTGACAAATTTGGACTACAAATGCATGTCTGAAACCTACTACCTGTGAATTTCCTACAACTGGTAAGTGCTTTTACAAAAATCAGAGGTACATAGATCACTTCAGCTAGTTGCAGTACAATGATCAAATAGATCTTTTACTTTACAGATTTGATGAAATTCAGAGAATTAGAAATTGAGTTTTAGGACGGAAACAGCTAAGAATGAAACTACTACTCCGCATGCACAGTTTAAGCTATCTGAATATAAAAACTACAAGTGGTTATAGTAGCTTGAATTACCAGATTGGTTCCCTAATTTTTTTTTTGTTCTCTAATTCTCTCTTCTATTACCAAGCAAAAAAGCATGCATATTTTACATAAATACTGCTTCTCCATCTTTGCTAGGCTCCCAATTCTGACTGACATCTTTCATCCATTAACAGAATGCCCTGTACAACAGAGCTCCTCAAAGGGTTCCAATATAATCTGGTCCAGTTTCAGGTCAAACATCTCAATTCCCCGTCCCTTTCATCCTACGGTTTTCTCTAAATGTTCAAATTATAGCCCCTCCCTCCAAAACTCACCCAGCCACTCTTGAGCAATCTGTGTTTCAACATCACCATATCATCACTTGGGCATCCTCTCCACTTTCAAAATGTCTCCACCAATGTTAATGCTTCAATTTACAAGTAGTGGAATGTAGTTGGCTAACTACATTTCTCAAGCTTCTGACCAGCATGGTGCTCCCCTCTAAACCTTTCCTTGTTCAGGTCTCCTACTTACAGTGCCTCTTGGCTTTACTTGATTTGGATATTGTAAAGCACATACCACTAAAAAGGAAGTTATGTACTCACCATAACATTCCATCTGAGTAGTTATACTTCATTTTTCTGTAACCTGTGGGTATTCGGATCTATATCGGATCCGAGCCAGCAAATTAATTTTCTAGCATCTGCTCCAAGCTCCTCCCTCTACCCATAATGCACCACCATCTCCTGCCTTCCCTCAGATCGAGTTTGCTGCAACTATACACATTAGCAACTCAGCCCAAAGAACCCAACATACTTATGGATATGATCAGGTCAGGGAGACTGGGGGAGGGAAGGTTGCAGAAAAATGAAGTAGAACTACTCAGATGGAACGTTATGGACTTAAATCCTTGGAGGCCCTCATGGAAGGATATTGCTGAGCAGCGCAGAGCCAAAGGATGCTCTTCCTCTGGAGATCAGGTCTAATTTATAATGAGAAATGAAGGTATGTGGATTTGCCCAAGTTGCTGCTGAGCAAATGTCATCCAAAGAAACCCTAGACAAAAAGGCAGCAGAAGTCACCATGGACCTGGTAGAGTGAGCTTTAAATTATACCAGGAGGAGATAAACCTTTTTCTTTGTAAACATACGAAATGCAAAGAGTGATCCATCTAGCTAAGGAAACCTCGGAAATGGCCTTTCCCAAAAAAAGGTTTGGAAAAGGAAACAATTGGTTAGACTTGCGGAATGACTTTGTTCTATGAAGACAGAAACAAAGTCGTCTATGAACACCTAACAACCCAAGTTTATATTCACCCTTGTTTTGGAAACTGGGAAAGAAAATGGGTAGATTAATAGACTGGTTTATGTTTGATTGAGATGCCATTTTGGGTAAGAATGAAAGATTTGTACAGAGAAATGCCCTATCCTTATGCAAGACCAAATAAGGAGGCATGGCAGACAAAGCCTGAAGCTCAGAAACCCTCCTGGCTGATGTAATGGCCACTAGAAAGGCCATATTCCAAGACAAAAATTTTAGATCCACTGAAGCTGCAGATTCAAAGGGGGGAGCTACCAATGCCTGGAGGACAAAGGTAAGGTCCCAAGGAGGCACCAAATCTTTGACAGGAGGATGCAAAAGAAAAGTGCCTTTAAGAAAAGCCTTACACAGCCTAGAAGAAGCTAAGGCGATGTTATCTTCCCAAACATGAAAATTAGAAATGGCTGCCAACTGTACTTTCGCCGTGGAGAAGCTAGCTCCTTGTTGAAAGATACTAGTCAAAAAAATCTAACACCACTGGAACAGGGGCTGTAAAAGGATCCAGGTTCCTGTGAGAGGCCCGAATGGAAAAACACTTCCATTTACTGCAATAAACTTTCCTAGTGGAAGCTTTAAGAGAGGCCACTAGTATAGATTTTACAGGGGATGAAAGACCAGGAGTCCTGGCAATCAATGGAACTGGAGCAACCAAGCTGTCAGCTTGAGGCTGTCCAGGGTGGGCAGGCAGGCACACGAAGGATGAGAGATTAGATCCAGGCAGGGATCCAGAATCCACGGAGGAATTAGAAGATGAGACCAAAGGAAGGGAAACCAAACTTGGCGAGGCCAGAATGGGGCAATGAGGATCACTTTGCAACCCAGTCGGCAAGCTTTCTGGAGAAACTTCGGAATGAGTGGTAGTGGAAGGTAAGCATACAGAAGCCCAGGGGGCCAAACATGGACTAGAGCATCTCTGGGGGCATCCCCTGGGGAGGGAATCAGAACGAAGAACTTGCTGTACTTCGCGTTGGAAGGAGATATGAAGAGATCACAGCAAGGCTGTCCCCATGCAAGGAATATTTCCTCCGCTACTGATTGTTTCAGAGACCACTCGTATGGCATCAGAATAGCCTGACACAATCTGTCTGCTAAAATGTTTTAGTGTCCCGGGATGTGCGTTGCAATCAGAAACCGACCGGAAGTTGCCCACTCCCACACTCTCATGGCCTCGCGACACAGGGGATAGGATCTGGTTCCCCTTTGTTTGTTGACATACCAGACAACAGACATGTTGTCTGACTGAATTGCAATCATTCCGAGAGGGAGGATAGTGTGAAAGGCTTTCAATGCTAAAAGCACTGCCCTCATCTCTAGAACATTTATGTGAAACTTGGTCTCTGTCTGGGACCATATGCCTTGGACTGTCCTTCCCAAACAATGTCCCCCCCCCCACACCCGTGTTGGGAGGTGTCCATGGTCACTGTGGCTTGGGCTGGGAATGACAAGAAGAGGTGTCCCGCTGCAACCTCCGGTGAACTTAGCCACCAAAGGAGGGACGTCCTGCAGGTGTGACGGATCCTGATTGGAAAATCCATGGGCAGGTCTAGCCACGACCATTGGACCGCCAGAGTCCATTGAAGAAGAACCCGCATATGAAGGCGTGCACAAGGAAGAATAGATATAGAGGCAGCCATGGAGCCCAGAGCCTGGAGAACATCGCTCGCCTTTGGAAATTTGAGGTTCACTATATCAGCTATGTGACACTTGAGATGTAAGATCCTTTCTGGTGTTAAGAAAACTTTTAGCTGCAAAGTGTCTAGCCGTGCCCCGATGAAGTCTAGAACTTGTACTGGTTGCAACTGGGATTTGTGAACATTGACTGTAATCCCACAATCTGCCAAGAGAAGAAAGTAGTCTCGGGCCAGACACAGAAGACGCTTGGTGGCTGCAGCGAAGAGCCAGTCATCCAGGTACTGAAGACCTGAATTTCCTGAAGCCTCAGGTGAGCTGCTATGACTGCCATTACCTTGGTGAACACCCTGGGGGCTGTGGTGAGAGTTCAGAGAGACCACGATGCTCACTGTGGCACAGAAAATGAGATCTGAGGGTAGGCAGGAGATGGTGATGCATTATGGATAGGGGGAGGAGCTCGGAGCTTGGAGCTTGGAGCAGATGCTAGAAAATAATTTGCCAGCTCGGATCCGATATGGATCCAAATACCCACAGGTTGCAGATAAAATGAAGTTAACTACTTCAGATCACTATTTAAGCTACACTCTGTAAAAAGCAAAATAATGTCTTGATAGTGAGATGTGGTGTTTACTAGGCTGTAAACAATGTACCATTAAAATAAAATACTTACCATCAAATAAGGAGATAAAGTGCATGCTACTAACTTCAACAGCAAGTTGCACAATTAATGAAACCCAAGCATAGGTAGAAACTATCATCCATTGCCACTTCCATGAACTTGGTGATCACAGGAAAAGGGGGGGATAATCAGACTGACAGAAGAAAAAAAAAAACTTCACACTTCATCTTTTGGTATTACTAGCTACTGAGTCCACAGAAATAAGTGTGCACTTCCCAGAGACAGACCTTTGACACCCTCCCCTTTTTATAATCTCCCTTGTTTTATAAAGTAGTAGACGATATTGCATCAAGTCATAATTTTTGGTGAAAACTACAGCCTTAAATTCTATCTTTTTATGCCCTCTTTCTCTAAACTGATTACCATAAATCTTGTATCCAATAAAAACGTACAACTCCAGCTCTTCTTCTAAATAGGTTATTCTCTTGTATTTATTTTTACCATCTCTTACCATCCAGCTTGCATCTAACAATGCTATTAAAACACAGCTCCTATGTTACTTCTCTTACTTCTCCCATCTACACCATTTTCTTCTCCTCCACTTATTTATCCTTTATACTTTCTCTCTCCTCTATTTTCGTCACTCCATCTACCTACTCTCACGCCTCTTCTCCACTCCCCCACTAGCCCTCCCTCTTTACAAAGTTTTTTTTATATAAATCTCCTTACCTCACATTTATCTTCATCTACTTTCTTTGCTCTCCACCTCCTATTCCACTACCTCCCTGCAAATTACTAAAACAGAATTTTACTAGTACTATGTCATATAATCCTATGATTTACATTTTCTGTCAATGGTTTTGAGCGATAATATACTTTCTGCAGTCTAAATAGGATATTGTCTAAATGAGATGCTATATAATGTTAAAAATATTAATTCAAAACTTGCATGCAGTTATAGCATCATGCCATCTCTGCAACTACCACTTTGATGCTTCAAAAACTGTCAAAACGTAAAAGCTATTTTTTAATATATGTAATTTGTTTAACTTGTATACTTTATCTTACCTTATGTACATTATTGTTATACTGCATATACATTTATTGCAACTGTAGACCTGTCTGATACTTCTGAAGCTTTTTTCCCTGGGTCTCTGCTGAAATTGGTAATTTTTTTTTTTTTTTAATTTACTCAAGTCGGACTTTCCTGGTAAACAAATGTCAAATGACTAAATAAATAAATACACAAATGAATACGCCATGATACATCCTGGCAAAAAAAATCTCTTAATGGCTTCTTTTGCATGGTATTCCTCAACCTGTGAACTATTTGACAGCATTAGGTCCATTACATCATTATCCTTAAAGATCGCTTCAGAGAGGCTCCTTGAAACAATAACTAGCTATGACACGAGATGAGGTTATAGTACAGTATCATTGTCTATCAGCACACAAATCATCTATTAGAACATTTCTCCTTCCGGCAATATTTCTGAATCTAAACACATTCTAATGCAAGATGCCAATGTTCCCACTAGGCATACACACAGGTACCACGTAATGTCAGCTCAATTCTCTTTGCACCTACTGCTTCTGCCAGGATTAACGTTTTTTCCTCTGGCGGGAATGTCCATCTGTTATCTGTCTTACCCCTTCAGTAATGTCCTGTCCTCTTTCCAGTGTGAGGTACAAAAATATTTTTGTATGTTCCACCTTTCTAATACCCCCAACTTACTAATGCATCAATAACTATAAACCATAATTTGTAGATCTCTGCTGCCACTGTGTTGCTTGATTGCAGTTTCACCATTACATTAACTTAAATGTTCTGCACAAGAATTTCCCACCACAGCATTCACTACTCATTTGCTATCTGTAACACAAACAGTTCCCCCGCCCCTTTCATCATCTGTATTCTGTTTTCCAGCTGCAAACATACTAACACATTTACCAAAGTCTCTATCCTCCTTTTTGAAAGACAGACATGGTCCATTTCCACAAATTCCGACCAATTTTTCCTTGCTTCTAAAATAACCCTAGCAGAAATTTGGTATAATCATTTTCCCAAATTCCTCCTGTAAAATAAATAAACCCCTATCTATCAGTCTTATACAGTCAGGCCCATCTTACAAAATCATGTCACTTTATTCTCTCCAAATTTTAAGATTTGCATCCACTGTATCACATAAGCCACCTGCTCTCTTACTACACCAAAGAAATTAAGGAACATGACTTTCTGGCACAGATTATCAGCCAAGCCAAAAATTCTGTAGCTCCATAGATTCAACAGATTTCATAGCTACTCTGCTAACCAGTTTCCTTATAACCCTTATTTTCACCACATTTCTCATATGATTTTTATCAAAAAGAGGTTTCTATATTTATAACAAGGTATAATGAAAAATGAAAAAAAAAAACCTCTCTCTTAAGACTAATATTCTCCAGAAACTACCATACGATCAATTCTTACCTTAATTAGAAAAAAAAAAAAATTACCTCTTATAGAGTCTTGACTGCCCAAACGTAACAACCATAAGTGGTACACGGAATGTTGTCAGGACAAGGATAACCTGAAAAAAAAGCCAAAAGGAAATAAACATTTGCCCTAGTTAAAAAAAATAAAAGCAGCAATCAAAAACTAAATTATCTCCATAGCACTACAGCTTTTAAGATAAACAGTCATCCAACAAATGGCTCAATAAAAACAGTTTTCCTGTGTAGTCTAAATGGTACAGGAAAAATGTTACTGCAGACACTGACAATCAAAATACATGAATGAATGCAGTCTCAAACTTATAAAAAGGCCCGAGGTTCTAGAATAACATCCACATCTAAGCCAGAACACAACAGCAACCACAAACTTTCAAAACTGCTACAGAAGGACTGCTGATAGGAAAGCAAAATCTGTCATGTAGATCTTAAAGATTAATTAAACCACAACAAATGTAGCAGCAATGTCAGGTGTCTTAAACAGACAGCAAACTAACTGTAAAGCAGGCAGTCAAGAGTTTAAATAGTAAATGCCACACCTAAGGAGCTGGCCATGATCATCAGAAATGAATGGCTAGTAGTAAAGATCTGAAGAGAGAAGACCAAGATTTTCCAGAGCAGCAACAACCTATTGTGGAAAATAGACTGTTAACCACAGGTGCACAAATGTCAACAATGCCAAAGTAGAAAACTGTTTGTCTTACAGTACTCTGATGGACTAGACCACCACAGCACAGTGATGTTATCGGGGCACCAGTAAACAGAACACTGGGGTGTATCCTCAGGGAGATGCTCACCATAAGCAAAAAAGGTGATGCTTTCATTTTATGTTAAGGGGTCTTTGTCAAAGCATACTTAAGTAAAAGTACTACATACCTTCTGAGGGTGATACCAGGAAGGACATCAGGTTGCTGCTAGACAATTGGGATGGAGGGGTAGGAATATGATCACAAAGAAGCTGAAGTCTTCTCATACGAGACCTATACTAGACAACAAACAGAGTATAAAGGAAAAGTCCAGATAAAATCACTTTAGCTAGCACATCAAGGAGGCTCTCACTCTGATACCTTCTCTGTGGAAGGAATAAAGATACCTTGTTGAAGTTTCTAGTAGTTTATTTAGTTAAGTAGGTAGATGGATGACATTAGACAACAGGGACATGAAACGGTTACACATGATCGAAGCAGCTGCGAAGGGTCATCTAAAGAAAAGACACCGGCAACCAACTGAAAAGACTAACTAATCCCTAGAGTTGTGAAAGTACTTTTTCATCAAGAGAGCTGCAGCCACATATGGACCAATACAATAAACTGTAGAAGCAGAATTCATGGAAGTACTCACAAAGGCATGTGACAGAGGAAGAATGTTAAACTCAACCTGTGCTTGACACTGACTCACTGCTTTACCGCCTGTTTCTGCCTCCCAAGAAAATGTAATGCAGTTTAAGTACCCTGAAAAGAAGAGAACCCACCCACAAAAGTGAAAAGAAGAGGACCCCCACCACCACGCAAGACACCGATTGGGAGAGAAGAAAAGAATGCTTCAACAAGGTACATTAAAGTGTATAAAAGAGTGTGTGGAGGGCATAGCAGCAATGATGAAGCAAACTCAATAAAAAAAATAATCTGATCAATGAACATAACAGTGAGAGAAGATTCAGTATACATCATGCAAAACAAAATAAGGGTTCCCTGCAACAGAAACAATTCATTACAATGAGCATTTTTCCTTTCCAATTCCAGGAATATCAGATTTCATACTTTCATACACTTAAACTGTCGGCAGGGAAGAGATGCTGGCAACAACCATTTGGAAAGCCTGAACATACATAAGGCTTTCTTTTCTTGGGGGAATGGATTGGTTTTCTCAACAGCTGAATGACTATAGAGACCAGAGAGCAAAATGTTGATGTAGAGGGAATATGCACACAAGCCTCCACATACCTTGTATATCTGCAAGTCATGCCTCTCTATTCCTGACCATTCCAATTATAAATGAGATACAGTGACAAGACTGAAACCTACAGCCCTGAACACTATGGCAAGTAAAAATAAAGATATCTTACTGTTATATTATATTAATGGCATGTAGGTAGTTATAGGCTCTGTCCAGTTTAAAAAATGGAAAATTAAGACAGGAGTTCCACACAGGCTGGGCTACTAAATACCATATTCAAACAATGCTTTGAAGAAAGCATGTAATTTTTTTAGGAAGATGCACATGAATAGAGAATGCAGTAACATACCACCATTTTAACCCACAGCACTACAAACATTAAGAGACAGAAAATCTGATACGAAAACTAATCCCACATTGCTGGCATGCAAGCCTTCCAATGTAGGTACTCCTCCCACACCGCTGGCATGCCAGCCTTCCGACGAGAGTACTGCTCCCACACTGCTGGTAAACCAGCCTTCCGATGCAAGTACTGCTCCCACACTGTTGGAACACTAGCCTTCTGACACAAGTGCTGTGCCCACACTGCTGGTATTCAAACCTTCTGACACGAGTACTATTTCACATTGTTGGCACACGAGCCTTCCAACACATGTACTGCTCCCACACTGCTGGCACACCAGCCTTCCGATAGGAGTACTGCTCCCACACTGCTGACACACAAGCCTTCTGACAGGAGTACTGCTCCCACACTGTTGACACGTGAGCCTTCTGACACAAGTACTGAGCCCACATGCTGATTATGAGAGCCTTGCGAGCCTTCTGACATCAGTACTGCACCAACACGGCTAGCACATGAGCCTTATGACCCAAGTACCTGCACCCACACTGCTGGTACTAGAGTCTTCTGACACACGTACTGCTCTCACACTAATGACCTGTGAACCTTCTGATATCCACACTGCTTCCTTAATGCTGGAATATGTTCACAATTATGAGTACTATACAGAATTCATAGACAGAAAATCCACAGTTTAAGTTTTTTTACAGCTGTGGAGTCTACCGCATGCATATGTACCTGACATTAGTAGAAGTAAGAAACTTGTTAAACAGCCTTCCAAACCTAAATGCGAAACTATTTTCTGAAAGTAAAAATATAAGTTTTGAAAATATTTGTCAAATGGAAATTATTGATCACTCAAGCTACATGTGACAAACATTTCTGAAGTGACAAGAAAAACTGAATTTCATGCCCATGTTGAAAAAGGAAGTGTGAACAAGACACTAAACCTTAAACAGAGGGACACGACATCACTGGAAAAACAGGTCAGACTACAAATGTCAGTGAATCCTGCCCAAAGACATGAGAGACATTCAGACTGTCATTTTATGGAGCTTTCATACAAACCAACAAAGAGTTCAGCCTCTTTCAACACAGGGAGCATGACTCATTCCCTACAACTCCACACACAAAACATCCAGCACACCACCAGTATCTTGAATTCTACATTGGAATGACCACCAAGTAAAAATACACAGACTGGTTTCAGTCACAAGGAAGGTCTTTGTGACTGAAACTGTTTGTATTTTCACTTCAGTGGTCATTCCAATAAAGAAAAGAAACTGGTAGTATGTGTTGAATGTTTTGTGTTTGGATGTCTGTGCCTTCCAGTCCTTGCACTTTTGCTTGGTACGCTGCATTATTCCTACCAACCTAGATTAGTCCAGACCCTTTCTAGAAAGCTACGTTTTAAGTAAAAACATTTGATGATAGTTCTGGTGATAAACTTGGCTTCACCCATTTCACAAATTAATTTCTATTATTTTCTGACCTGAACAGATTTCTTTTCATTGTATTTTCTAGTAGTGTCATCTCCTACGTAATTTTTAAGAAAATAGAATTAGTGTTTCAAGCCATCTTATTTGATTAAAATTAACATATTCACTGTTAATTGTCGCTGGTGATAATCTAAGACGAGAAAAAATGAAGGGGATGATGTTTAGCGGCTACTTGCTTATCACATGTTAAAAATTATAGCCCTGGCTGTACAGGATACAACAATTTTACTCATGATTCATCTACATCATTAAACCAACAAAATGTAAAATAAAATAATACATTTGCATGCTTTCATAATTGTATAAAATGTTGTAACAGGCAACTGGTAGGAAACACAACTGAGTAATGTAGAAGTGGCAAGAAATGAACATGCAAGGCAACGAATGTTAAGAGAGCTGCACTGCACATCCGCTAACAGTAATGCACTAGTCAGACATGGATGTTATGTCACGCGAAGGAAGGCATTCTACTAAAAAAGGTGAGACGTTTAATAAGAATAATGGGGAAAGAAAGATTGCACAACAATTTGAATGATAATACAACTGCACCTCTAACAACCTGGTATAATAAGCAGAGGACTGTACTCCGCTCAGTTCCCCCCCTCAAAAGGTATGCAGATACTGAACTACTCATCACTACAAAAGTATTTTTCAAATCACAGTTGATCCAAAAGGCTAACACTAAAAAGTCAACGGTATATTTGATAACCAAGTATAGTCCCTTACTAGAGTGAAATCATAGATGCCTGCATGCATACAGACAGAAGGGAAAAAACGCACAAGATATGTTGGCGCCATCATTCTTTTTATACTTCCCATATTTTCCCTAGCTATTCCTCCTACTGCTAAACTTCAATCCCCTACAATACAATTGCTAAATTCTTACTCAAATCACACCTCTGCATATTACTTCCATCGCTAACATAGCTGGACCGGATATCTTCCTCACCATTACACAACTGAAGTTTGTTCCCAATTTTCTCTATCAGCTAAATTTGCCCTTTAGCTCAAACTTCATCCTATCATTTGAAAGCATCTGGTACATCCAGTGTTTTATTAGTTAATGCTTCATGTGTCATTTACTGATTTTTGGGTTTCTGTTTACTTTGACCATGTTTCAAGAACTTTTTTTTTTTTTTTTTTTTTTTTTTTTTTAACATTTGTTGACTGGGAAAGTCCGACTAGGTTCCACAGATCCTGTTTTAAGTGGAGGCCCGGGGAGAAATGCTCCAGAAGCATGTCTTTAGAATGTGGGAGGAAACCCACGCGAATGCAGGGAGAACATGCAAACTCCGCACAGAAGGCACCCAAGCAGAGAATCGAACCAGAGAACCTCTTGTTGTGAGGTGACAGCATTAACCGCTGCACCACTGCGCCGCCCATGGAATGTTCTACCATCTATTAGACAAGGAGTCACAACTGGATGTGGGCAAATCCTACAATACCCAAACAGAAAAGTCGGCTACTGCTATTACACAGTGCCAATAAAAAATATAAATCACTTCCTTAATACAATGCTATTTACAAAAGTGACTTTAATCTTCTCATTATTGTGCGTTCCAGTGAACATTGTGATTAATTTCCTGCATGCGTGTAAGAATACATATGCTAACCTTACATACTAAATAACTGAACTGCAACTCTGATTTCGGTTTTTGTCTTTATGTTTTGTGAAGTCTGTTGATCTGAAACTGCAAGTACCTGTAAAGTTACTTCTGATCTTCAGCACAAGTAGTGACTTGGACATTTGCAGCCAGTCACTGCGAGTTCCCTGATGCACATGAATAATAGACTGTCCAGATTTCTTAAATTGCTTTCAGTGCAGCTTTTGACCAACAGACCACACCAAAAGTGCCTTAGACAACAGAAAAAATAGTTTCATGAGAGCATGACTTTTTTTTGTTTAAAACTTTTTACAGGGAGCATAGCAAAACAAAAACCTTGCACCCTAAGAAAAAAGTCTCACCATAACGTTCCATCTCTGTTGACTATTTTCATTCCTCCTTGACTGACAAGTTCGGATCCAAGGCATCAGATCTGACTCGGCCACTTGTAAAAGCTCGTGGCAATCCAAAACTCTAGAGCTTCTCCCTTACCCATAATGCATCCTCCCCATTACCTCAGATCTTGTTTGCAAACACTAAAAGATATACTCTTACAACTTATACATATAAGTGTCCAATTTGGATGAAGAGAAAGGATACAGGAGTTTGAAAGAGGAAGGGGCAATGCCATTTCTGGAGTTGGTAAAGGCATAAACATGCAACCAAACTGTTACATTCTCTCGCTCTCTTAAAAGGAGAGAACCAAAAAGGTTGGGGGTTGGTGAGAGGAGTCGGGGAGGAATGAAAATCAACAACAAAGATGGAATGTTATGGGGAGTCCACAACTTTATCTGATGTTATCAATTTTCATTCAGTCCTCAACTGATGGGACAGAGTCTCAAGCCACTTAGAACCCTGGGTGGATTCAAGGAAGGTTATTCCTGAGCACCACTGAGCCAAAAGATGCTTTACCCCTAGTGTGAGGAGAAGCCCAAGTTGCTGCTGAGCAAATATCCATGGAGGTCCTTAAGTGGAAGACTAAAGTAACTACAGCTTTGTTAGAATGAACCTGTACCTTGTATGGTAAGGCCATTCCTGTCTTGTTATAAATAAAGGAGATGGTTAGTAAGCCATTTAGCCAAAGTGACTTTAGAAACAGGTGTGCCCAACTTTGATCTACCAAAGGAAACAAACAGTTGATCAGTTTTTCTGATATCTTTTGTCTTATGGTGGTAAAAACGTAATTGTCTATGAACATTTAGCAAATGTAGTAAATCTTCTCCTTTGCTGGAGTAATTTGGGAAGAATAATGGAAGACTAATACATTGATGTTGACTTGGGATACTACCTTGGGCAAAATGTATGCATTAGTTCGTAAAAATACTCTTGTCCTTATGAAAAATAAGATATGGAGGTTTCGCCAACAAAGCCTGAATTTCCAAAATTCGTCTTGCAGATGTGATGGCAACTAAAAAATAAGGTCTTCCAAGACAAAAATTTTAGGTCACAATCATTGGCAGGCTCAAAGAGTGGTAGAATCAAGGGCTACAGTACCAAATTGAGGTCCCATGGTGGCTTGGGATCTTTAAAATGAGGTTAAAGAAGAATTGTGCTGAGCAAAAAGGCTTTTACACAGTTTATGAGAAGCTAAATAGCGGCCATCAAATCTATAGTGGAAATTAGAAATCGCTGCTGATTGAACTTTCACTATTGAAGAGCTAGCCCCCTGACTGAAATGCTGTGTCAAGAACTCTAGTACATGATCAACTGGTGCCGAAAGAGGATTTATGTCCTTTGGAGTAGACCAATGCACAAATCTTTTCCACTTACCAATGTACAGTTTCCTACTGGACAGCTTAAGGGAAGATAGCAAGATGTGACACACAGGGGAAGATAGCATATATGTCTGGCTATTATTGGAATTGGAGAAACCAAGCTGTCAGCTTGAGGCCTCCAAGCTCCGGATGCATCATGCCTGTTAGATGAGACAAGAAGTCCAGAAATGGGTCCAGAATCCAAGGTTGGTGAACTATGAGGCCACAGGAAGGGAAACCAAAATTTCAAGGTTAAAATGGAGCAATGAGAATAACTCTGATCTTCAACCTGGCAGCTCTCTGAAGGAATTTTGGAATCAGAGAAAATTGGGATATGCGTACAGCAATCCGGGGGGGGGGGGGGTCAATCATAGAGTAGAACATCTCTTGGTGACTCCCCCCTGTGGGAAGATCAAAGCAAAGTAGCTGCTGCACTTGTTTAAGGATGGCCCCATTTGTGGAAGAATTGTTCCTCCACTTTCTGATTAAAGGACCACTCGTGAGGTAATGATGCACACCTGCTCAACTTGTCTGCTAGCACATTAGACTTCCCCAGAACATGCGTTGCTAACAAAGCGGTTGGAAGATATTGCCCATTGACACACCCTTAGCACTTCTCGACAGAGAGGATATGATCTTGGTTCCTCCTTGCCTGCTGATGTACCAAACCACTGACATTGTCCATTTGAATTGCAATCATTCCTGATGGGAGAGCATCCTGAAAGGTTTGCAATGCTAAAAGCAGTGCCGTAAACTCTAGAACGCTGATATGCAAATTGGCCTCTTCGGGGGACCATACATCTTTGACAGTCTTTCCCAGGTAATAACCCTCCACACACACTCTAAATAGGAAGCGTCCGTGGTCACTATGGCCTTGGGCTGTGAGGGGACAAATAGATGACCCCTGTAATACCTGGTCTGACTGGATGAAGAATCGGCCACTGAGATGCGAGCATCCACTGGAGAATTTTCAAGTGAAACCTGGCTAGTGGAACAAGGGTTATCGCTGCTGCCGTTGATCCCAGAGCTTGTAATACTAAGCGGTTGGCGATCATGGTACTGTAAAGTATTTTGTTGATGGTACTGTAAAGTATTTTGTTGACTTGTGACTTATGGTTTGAATTCTGAAAAGGAGAAGAGAGGCTAATATTGACCTTTCTAGAATTTAAGTTGGTTCTAGATTTGACTTCTTGAAATTTATGGTTATTCTTAATCTTATGCAAGTGTGAAGGAACTCGTCTTTTGCCATAATGAGCTGATGCCTGGCTGGAGTGGTAATTAGCCAGTCATCTAAGTAAGGAAACACACAGAATCCTTGCAGTCTCAAGGGAGCTGCTATCGCTGCCATACATTTGGTGAACACCCTGGAGGCTGTGGTGAGGCCAAAGGGCACTGCTCTGAAATGATAATGACTGGTTCCCAGCCGTAAGCCCAAGAATCTCCTGGATCCCCTGTTTATTTTTATATGAGAGTACACATCCTGGAAATCGACTGAGCCCATCCAGTTGTCCTTTTCTAGAAATGGAAGACTGGACTGAACCATGACAATCCAGAACTTTATCTTTCAAACACATCTGTTTAGATTGCTGAGATCCAGAACTGGTCTCTAGTCCCCTGTTTTCTTTGGCACTAAAAAGAATCTTAAATAAGTTCGGGATCCTTTCTGGTCAGGGCAACCTCTTGGATGTCTCTTGTCAAGCAGCCTTTATATTTATATGGCTGCCTGATCCCTTTGATTGGGTGGTATAGTGGGGATTTTCTTGGAGGTTGGAAGATAAAGGGAAAATGGAATTACATATTCACTGGATACAATCCACTGCACCAAGGTATCTTTTGTTAGCTCTAGCCAGGCTCTCTGGTGCAGGGAGAAACTACCCCAAATTACCTCCACAGGGGGACAATCAGGCCTCCGATCAGGAGCATTGAAAGGGTTTACCAATGAATCAATCTCTGGACTCTTGATTTTGCAGGCCTCCTCTTCTAAGGGGTGATGTCTACCATTTCAGTTTCCCTCTCTGTCTCTGGTGTAAGACACTCAATGTGTGTATTGAAAAGATCCTTACTATTTCTTCAACCATATTTTTCCACCTCCCTAGTGATTCCTAGAAAAGGATCTTTGGAGGGGGAGGAAAAATGCACACCAATGGCAGAAAGGGTCTTTTCATCCTTCTCACACCTGAACAATGTATCTTTTACTTTGGGGCCAAGAAGAGAGGCTCCATCAAAAGGAGCATTGATGAACATAGACTTAAAAGGCTCCACGAAGTCACACAAACACATCCAGGTGCGTCTCCTGATGGCTACGCCTGAACCCACTGCCCTTGAGGTTCCTTCTGCCACACTAGAAATCAGGCTCACGGATGAATTAGATATTGATTGAAAGGTCACCACCTCAGACACTGATCCTGCAAGGGTATCCAAGAGTTCCTTTATCTCAGATCCCTTTGCAACTTGGTGAAAAGTGCTAACTAGTTCAGAGACCTCAAGGCAAAGGTCCCTGTAGCGTAGACATGCTTTCAAAATCTGTCCTTGACCCGAGACTCTGTCGGGGGGGGGGGGGGGGAGTGGACAGAGGAACTTTTGTTGGAAAGTTCCTTCCTGGTGGCCGCTGTCATCAGTCTTGTATATCTGAATAAGACAATAAGACTTGGGTGTTCGTTTAAGTAGTTTATTACACACAAACACATCAGGATGGATGACTGGACCATTAAACTTAGGTGAACTGACTGAATGTCACACACATACATGCTTTCACTCTGGCTGCTCACTCAAAATACCACTCTTGCTCAGTACTTGTATGCATTTGCCCACTGACTGGAATGCTTCTCAAAGGTACATCACACACTCTGATCTACATCCTCCTCCTTTGTTAATCTCACATTCACAGTGACATATGAATAAGCATGCAAATTATACAGACAATAATAAACAAGCAATCATGTTCAGGTTGCTGTGCATCTGGGGCTAGGTCTTGAAAATATTCCTGAAAGTCCTAAAGCAGAACATTCCCCAATGACTATATCTCAAGTATAAGAATAACTGATGGAATGTCCTCTGGAAAAGGAACATTGGACAAATCACTCTGAGAATTAAGAGTCTCTATTACAGGCAAGATGCTGTAACACTGGCTCGGACACCTGTAGTAAATGCTTCCGATTCTGCCTAAATTCCATTCCCTGCAATTCCAAGATGTACAATCTCAGTTCTTCACGCCAATTTTCACAAGTCCAATCTGATCAAATCCTTTTGTTGTCTGCATCCTCATCATCTCTCCTTCTTTTAATGGATTGAGAGATTTGCTGCTTTTACCATAGCAGGACTTCTATGACAAATGCTTCTTCAGGAGTTGGCCTTTCACTGCTTTGTTGTTTTTAGCACATGGAACCAACAAATTCTTACCAACTGGCAGTGTGGTTCTGGTTTATCTTGACACAAGTCTCTGGGCAGGTGAACCAAATAGATTATCGTGGGGGATGTTGCAGAGATTAAGCAAGTTTGGAAAAACGGGTCTATATTATATGAACAAAAGTTCATATAAATCGATCACTCTAATGAGGGAAAATCTTGGAAATCGAAAACGATATTGTGGGGGGGCTGCACTCCTCGCTAAATATATATTCCAACTCAGAGATCGCACTACAGCGAGGAAAGGGCAAATACTATAATCTTCACTGTACTGCAATCCCACAGCATGCATCTCGATTTCCGGGATTTTCGCTCATCAGACCGATCGATTATATGAACTTTAGTTCATATGATATAGACCCTACAAAAACATCAGTATTGTCATATCTGAATTTCTCTAACAGCTGTTTTGCACATTGAACTGCATGTTCAGCCAAGCCGTTTGACTGCAGATATTCAGGACTACTTATAATGTGAACAAAGTCCTATGTTTCAGCAAATATTTTGAACTGCTGACTTGTAAACTGTGCACCACTGTCAGAAATGACTCCGTGCGAACTACCATGCAGGGAAAAATGTTTGTTCAACTTAATGACGGTATTGGAAGTTAGGCGAGGAAGTAGGTCAATCTCGAACCAATCTGAATAAGAGTCTACTAACACCATGTAATGTTGACCATTCCACTTGAAGATATCTGTGGCTACTGTCAACCAAGGTTGTTCAGGAGTCCGGCTTAACTAAAGTGGGTCTTTTTGTTGATGCGGTTTTTGTACCATTACATACAGAAGTACTTTCTAAATATCACACGACATAGAAGGCCAAAATACTAGATCTCTCACCCTTTTGGTAGAATCAGTTCCTGGGTGGCCACGATGAAAGATCTTAATATAATCTTGTTGCAAAGATTTTGGAACAATCACTTTAGAATCTTTCATGATGATACCATTGTCGGTCAAAATCCCATCTCTGTAAGGAAAATACTGCTGCACATTTACTGGTAAACAAGATCGCTTTGAAGGCCATCCTCTACTGACAAAGTGGTTGAGCTTCTGGAGAATTGGATCTGAAGATGTGAGTTCTAAGCTCATCAAGACGTGTGGAAGAAAAATGTTTCACTTCCATGACTTCAAAATCAAGTTGTTCATTCTCATGCTGTTCAGTGTTTTTTCTGGGTGATCGGGATAAAGCATCAGCAACATAAAGATGTTTGCCTTTTGTGCAAACAAGATTGAACTTGTACTTTTGGAATTTGAGCATCAAGTGCTGCAGTCGAGTAGGAGCTGTGTGCATTGGCTTTTGCAAAATAGTGACTAAAGGCTGGTGGTTAGTTTCGATTTGGATAGGTCGGCCATAAATATAATCATGGAACTTCAAACATGCAAACACAATTGCCAAGAGCTCTCTCAATCTGGGCATAGTGCATCTCAGTTTGGGTGAGAGTTCTCAACGTATAGGCTACTGGTGGTCTACCCTCTTGTGGAATGAGAGCACCAAGACCAAACCTGGAAACATCACATGAAAGAGTAACTGGTTTGTGAACATCATAGTATCTTAAAGTAGGTGGACTGGCAAGTTTCTGTTTCAGGGCATCAAATGCCCTTTGGTCTTGTTCTAACCAGGACCAGGTTACATCTTTACATGTCAGCTCTCTTAGCAGTGCTGAAAGTTCACTTAAATCTGGAATGAACTTGCCTAAATAGGTGACCATGCCAAGAAAACATGGTCTGGAGCTGGCATCTCAAGAAATGGCATTTGCTTGGAAGGATCTGGTTACAAGCCTGAACTGGTAAACAAATGACACACAAGTAACTTCTTGTAGCCTGAATTTACATTTCTGAGGATTCAGCTTAAGATTCACTTCACGAGCTCTTTCCAAATGAGCTCTTTCCAAAATTTTCTTGAAGTTTCAATCATGTTCGACTTCACCATTGCCTCCTATAAGAATATCATCTACTATAATAGCACACATAGCCAGAAAAAAATTGTTCCATTGCATGTTGAAAGACTTCACTGGCAGAAGTTATCCCAAATGGCATCCTCAAACATCTGTACCTTCCAAATGGTGTACTGAATGTGGCTAGCAATGAAGATTTTCAATTAAGCAGAATTTGCCGAAATTAACTTTTTGCATACAAGACAGAAAAAACAGTGGCATTTGGCAGAAGTGCAGCAACTTCCTTGACTGTACGCATAGGATGATGAAGTAGTTTTAGTGCTGTGTTCAAATCTCTTGGATTAATATATATATTCTGATATCATCTGACCTTTTATGAGCTACTACCATGGAAGACGCCCATTCAGTTGTTTTTTCTACTGGACAAATTACTCCTTACTGCACCATTCTGTCTAGCTTGGCTTCAACTCTGTTCTGCATAGCTACTGGAACTTTCCTGCTAGTCTGATAAATGGGCTTACCTCAAGATCTAATCTAACTTCATGGAGTACACAACTGGTAGTTTGCCTAGTTTGTCTTCAAAAATATCAGCATACTCAGAAAAAATAGGCTTGGTGAAATTTCAGCTGTTCTCATTTAAGCTATAGTGGACTTCTTTATTAAATGAAAGCAGTCTCATTTTCAAACTGTCTCTGAGGCCTAATAATGACTGCACGTGTCTCTTGACTACGCAAAATTGCAAGTCATAACTATGCCCATAAAGTACATGAAAGGACTACTGAGCCTTCCATTTTAATTTCTTCACCACCATAAGAAACAAGCTTTGCACACTTTGCCAAATCAAGTTGTTCTCCAGCTCTTACTCTAGTAAATGTTTCTGTTGACATAACATTGTACTTTGTACCAGGATCTACTTTGAGTTCTACGGTCTCCCATTAATCCAAACAGTACATAAGATTAAACTTTTTGCCCACAAATCTACTGCATTGACTGTTTCACCAAGAAAAGACGCACCATCAACATAAAAAGTAGGGTCGCAGCTTTCTAACTGATCAACTTGCCTCTTTGAATGCTCTCTTTTAACAAAAGAATATGCCTTATTTGATTTACAAAACCTTTTGAAAATGATTTCACTTTTTACAAGAATGGCACTGCTATCCAAAAGCTAAGCACTTCTCTCATTTGGGTTCATGGCTGCCACCACAAATATGACCGTTCACTGTGAGACTAGCTACAGGTTTTGAGGAGTCACCCCTGTGCTTTGCTGCGTGTACCCTGGGCCTTAGCTGCCCTGGGTTTTTGTTGGGAGCGGCCACACCCTTAGGCCTGTATCTAACCTCGTACGACATACTATCAACATTAGCACTGGAAGAAGCCACGTGTGTGCTTTTCTCATTTGTAAGCATATTAGTGTGCTTTTCTGTAAGCTCATATATCTGACAAATCTCAATGGCCTTATTCAAAGTTAAATCACTGTCTCAAAGCAAAATCTTTCTCACTGCATCATTAAGACCACATACACAAACCTGTCTTATCAGCTCATCTCTCAAATCTGCACATTTTTGCCTCATTTCTCAAGTTGGTTATATATGCTGCAAAAGTTTCACCAGGCTTTTGATCTCTTGTGTAAAATAAGTGCCTTTCCATTGTAATATTTGTTTGGGGGTTACACACTTCTTTAAATTTACGTATTAAGCACTTTCCTGCATTTCATCTGGTACCCTTATATGGCGGTTCCCCCTCCCCTGCAAACAAAGCAGGTGCATACACAAATGAATGCTCTCTTTCAATGGCTTCTGAACCAGCTAAATTAAGCAGAATAAATGCCTTTGTACAGTGCCTTTGTCAGAAAAAGCAGCCTGTATGAAAATCTTACTCTTGCTCAAATACTCTCCAATATTCTGCAATATTGTTATCAAATGGAAGACGACTTGGTCCGCGAAAAGCCTTCTGCCATGCCAACAAATTACTTTGAACCACAGTGCAAACTTGGCTCTTGTAATTATGTACGAACATGCACACACAACAGGTACTTGTAATAATATTCAAATGCACAGTAATCTCTCTGAAAGACTTGCAAAATTCTCTTTGAAATGACTGTACTTTGCGAAATAACTGCACTGTAATACTGCACACACTTGCCAACACTTTGCACACTTTAGATAGCTTTAGTTAATGCAAAAAAGAAATGAACTTCGAAAAAAATGGTGTCCCCCCCCCTTTTTTTTTATACATTTTATGCGATTCGGATGTAGTTTCAAATGTTTTCGTAATTATTTTGAATATTTTTATAGATATGTTGTAGCTTTGAACACTTTGTTGAATTTGAAATTCATTTTAAACATTTTGAATGCTTCGTTTTACATTAGTTACAAAAACAAAAATCTTTTAAGCAACTTTTAGTACCTGAAATT
Organism: Protopterus annectens; assembly: GCF_019279795.1. Lineage (NCBI taxonomy): Eukaryota > Metazoa > Chordata > Ceratodontiformes > Protopteridae > Protopterus > Protopterus annectens. The sequence goes on along the minus strand of NC_056739.1, from coordinate 327,280,752 downwards.
TGTTTCTGACCAGTTTGCAAGTCGTTTGAGCTTCAGATCCACTTCTGTATATTTCTTCATTTAACTGCGTGCCTCATGGTTTTGACTTTGGATCCCATTCTGACACCATGTCGCTCGTCTTGTGTATCTGAATAAGACAAGGCTTGGGTGTTCGTTTAAGTAGTTTATTACACACAAACGCACTGGAACATTAAACTTAAATGAACTAACTGACACACACACACACACACACACACACACACACACACACACACACACACACACTTTCACTCTGGCTGCTCATTCAAAATGGCACTCTTGCTTGCACATGCTCAGTACTTATATGCATGTGCCCATGGACTACAATGCTTCTTAAAAGGTACATCACATGCACAGCTACTACCATGGCATCAACAGGTGGCCATTGGACCAGAACTGCCTGTCCTCTTGAGGAGACTATTTTGTTGGGCTTCTTTGGTATGGGGTCAATGGAGTCAGGCTCCTTTCATGCCCGCTGTGAGACCAAATCTAGGAGCTTGTCAGCAGGCAGAATCACCCAGGACATAGATGGGCCAGTACCAAAAGCCTCAAGCAGCACAGATTCTCCAAATGATAGTTGGGCTTCCAGCCAACTCTCTGTTTTAGGATTTAAAGGATGTCTCCTAATGAGACATCTGCAGGAGGTGACTGTGGAGATTCTTCAGCCTCCTCAAAATCAGTGTCGTCTGTGATAGATTCAAGGGAGTCTAGATGCTTCCTCCTACATGTCCTCTTCTGAGGGACCTCTTCAGTGGGATAATCTGGGGAGGTATCAGAAGAGGTAAAAATATCCAATTGGGTTTGTGAATAATTATATGGCATTTATGAATATCAAACTTATTTATATAAGATGCTTACTGTATGTCGTGTGTATATCAAACTGCTTTGTACAGATGTTTGTGTTAAAAAGGTATTTGTGAACTGCTTGTACTTAAAATGTATCCACAGTGTGCCGTACTGGAAAGGGCAGAAATGTACATGCACTATCGTAACTGCTTATGTGTACCTGTTTTAACAGGAGAAACTGGAGGGTTAACATCAGTCCAGCCAACTTCAGAAAAATATTTTAAATTACTTTATAGGCTAGGCCATAAAGATGCTTCAATGCAGCCAGAAACGGTCTGTACTAGGAAGCTTTCGGTATTGTCTCTGGGGTGAATTAATTGCTAGTCTAGAAGCATGAAGGAATGCAATTGTTTTACTGACTTCCAGCACCTGCCAAAGATCTGAGCAAAAGCCCTTGTCTGGGTATTTTTACAGGTAGCTGCTAAATCTTGCAAGCAGTTGGGGGTTTGCATGAGAATGAAAAGTCAGATGATGAGAGATGTCATTCTGCAAGCTATCCCAGCAGTGATACTCTAAATATTATTTTGAGAGGTCTCTGAGTGAGACAAAAAACATTCTGTATTCTGTCTTGGACCCCACAATCAGAAGAACCATTCACCACACCATCTGCCTTGGTCTACAGTAAGTAAGTTACTAGGAACTGGTATAATTCTCTCAGATTCAGTCAGGGATATAGTGAAGCTTAGTTTAGATATTTTTCTTTATTTGTATGAGCCTATTCTGCAATGTTGTTTTAAATATTTCCTGTGGTTCTGAACTCTGATGTCACTGTGAATATACATTTAGTATTGTCTTGCATTTTTATTTATTATTAAATATATTTAAACAATCCATTGTGGCTGATCTGTGTAGAGATATTTATGTTTTGAGAGTACTTGCACATTTGGTAACACTATATAGACCACACCTAATAGCCTTGCTTTTGGTCAAACTACCATTTGTATCAGTATTAATATTATACAGCAAGATTGAACACCCTTTGTTAAGGGCCCTAAAGTAGCTGATAAGGACTGACTAGTGGCAGTGGTAACTACCTTAACCTGGTCAGAAGGGGGGATAGCTAGTAAACCTGTGCCAGCCTTTCCTAGGTGTGTGTGTGTGTGTGTGTGTGTGTGTGTGTGTGTGTGTGTGTGTGTGTGTAACGCAAACCTCAGCGTGTGTGTGTCAGCTACTTGAGCAGGGACACGAAGCACTGGCTGGACATAGGGTGCTGGAGGTCTTGGCTTGGTCAATCAGCTGAGATCTCAACTCTAACTGTGCCAGTGGGAAGTCTTTCTGGAGGATCTGGAGAAAGAGGGAGAAACCAGCCCCAGACTGACTGTGGTCTGTGTGCTCTTAAGGGAAATTGCACCTGATGCAGAGAGATGCATCTGGAAATACTGCTTGTGTACCCGTTATCCTCTCAGTGAATGTCCCCTACTGTTGGTGAGGACTGAGGCTCATTGATTACTGGTTGGCAGTAGTGGGTCATCATAGGGTGTCCCAAAGTTTTGGTACTGGCTGCCCTTGTGAGAGGGTAAGCTGAGACTCCTGACGCAGAGCAGGTGATACGGAACCCAAGGGGATAGGACCAGTCTGTGTCACGGAAGTTGACAGGGCTCTCTCCAGAGTTCTACAGGCTGACCTTCCTGGAGAGGGATAGGAACTCTGGTTCGAATGGTGAGCTTTCTGATCCCTCCTCCCACCCTGCTCTGAGGAAAGCTGCCCAGAGGCAGAAGTCGGAGCCAAACTAACCCTGGACTAAGCTCTGAGGTGCAACGATGGCTCAAAAGCCCTCAGAGTTTATTGAAACACCTCTGATCTGACATGGTATAAATAGCTTCAAGAGCTCTCTAAATCCGACTGCATGGAGGTGCTCAGAGCAAACTTATGAACAGAAGATACAGCGGTGTTCGGACCCAAAGACTGTCCTTGATGACTTGGATCCAAGAACTCCAATACCACAGGTGGAGTCAGAGGAGGAAGAGTCAAAAGGAGGCATCTTAGAAACGAGGGGTCCTGACCCAAAAAGGGTAGAAGTAGAACTAGCCACAGGGAAGCCCTGCGCCAACAGCATCTGTCTCACGACCCTCTCTGCATCTTCTACTGTGAGACTCCTAGAAAAGCAAGGGGACTACTTTGAGGGAGAGTCTGGTCTGTATAGAAAGAAAGAAGGCACTCTTGATGGAATAGGGTCTACTGACAGAGGACCTTGTCCAAGGTACAGTGTCCAGAAAAGTGGGAGGATCGAAGGTCTTAGGAGCCAATGAATCTTGTTTTCAGAGACATCTGATCCGAAGAAGCCATCAGATCAGACAACTTAATTTTCTTCTTCTTAGACTGATCCAAGAAAACTGTCTGATCAGAAGGAGGCCTTTTAGAAACTTTCATCGAGGTCCTCGATGAAACTTGAGAGCTTGGAGATTTAGACAATTTTGACGATTCTCCAGGAATTGCATCACCAAAGGAAGACATTTGCAGTCTTTTTAAGATTAACTTATTTGTGCACTCTACCAAGGCACAAGGATAGAAGGATTGGCAGATCGCACAACTTTCCTGTAAGTGAAGGGGTCCTAGACAGCAGACATAAAGAGTGTGGACATCAAAAAAAAGGAATTTTCTGGCTGCATTTCCACCACTTTTTAAATACTGCTGGAGTTTTTTCCTTCTAGGCCATGACAGCAAATTAATGACAACGACAACAACAACAGAATGGGAAAGCTGAAAATATCTTTAGAAGTTTAAACACAACAAATAAAAAGGCAAGGAAAACCTCAAAAATCAGATATGCAATTTTAACGGAAGAAAAAGGGGAAAGAGACTACCTCTAAAGGTAGTAAGGCTATGTTAAAACATAGGGGGCAAGGGGAAAGAAAAATACAGAGATACTAACTATAGTATCTAAAGTACAAGAATTAAAAGACCAAAGTAAAAAAAGATGAAAGAAAAAAAATATTCATCACATGTGGAAGATTGGCAAAGTTATTGTAAAAGATGGTCAGAGAAAGATAGATAGGGGCCCTCCACAACCCCATGAAGGGTAGCCCTAGCAAATCCTGACCTAGTTTTAGAAAAGTCATCCAACTTGTAATGTTAAAGTATGAACAGAGGACCAAGTAAGCAGCTTCAAGGAAGGATCTGGTATCCAAACCTTCGAAGAAAGCTCCAGAAGATACTGCCCTTGTAGAATAAGCTTGAACTGAAGCAGAAAGTTGTTTACCAAGAAAAGAACAAAAAGAAATGACCTTAGAAATCAAGGAGGAGATTGTTTGGTGGTTTCTAAGCAAACCATGTCCTGGTATGAAGGGAAACAAAAACTGCTCAAATTTGTGGACAATCCTTGTCTTATCCGAATACAAGAGAGGTCTTTGTAGATTCAAAGTGTGATGAACCTTCTCACTAGCAGTCTATGATGAAAGAAAAAAAGGAATGAAGCTGGATAGACTGATTAAAAGACAACTCATTGACCACCTTGGGCAAAAAAAAAAAAAAAAAGAGAGAGAGGATTAGTATGCAGTGACACCCTCTCCCTATGAAAAACCAAGAAGGGAGGAATGGTCATAACAGCCTGAAGTTCAGAAACTCTCTTGGCTAAAGTAAGAGCAACCAACAAAGCAGTCCTCCAGGTGCAGTGTTGCAAAGAAGTGGGCTCAAAAAGAGCCAGAGTCAATTTTACAGGGACAAAGTTAAAGGTCCCAAGATGGAAGAATGTTTTCTTGGGGAACCTGAAAAGAACTCTGACCTCAAAGTGAGTGATCAATGGTAAGTTCAAGGACAGACAGGCAGAGATTGGTGACAAGCGAGTTTAAAAGAAGAATATGCTAGGCCAGCATGGAGAAGTTCACACAAGTAAGAAAGGACCAAACAAACAGTCCCCCCACTGAGAAAGGATCCTGGCGAAGCTTATCCCATCAAACAAAGTTTTTTGCATTTGGCCGCATAGGACTTTGATGGTAGGCTTCTTGGCCTCCTGCAGAACCCCAAGCATGTCTTCAGAATAGTGACGTCTAAAAGGGGTCAAAACCCTATTACCAAAGTGTCAAAAGAAGAGAGTGGACAAATGAGGGTGAACGAGACCCCCCCCCCCGTCTTGTGTGAGAAGATCCACCTAGTGAAGTACCTTGAGATGAGATGATTTCCCCTGGCCCTGTGAAAGGAGGGGAAACTAGTGCCGTCTGTGCCAAAAGAGAGTCACCAGCAAGATTCTGGGGTAGTCCTTCATGACCTTGCAGGACCATGAGAAGTAGAGGGCAAGCATATAGGAGCATTCCCTTCAAAGAAAAGGACATGGTATCCACTTTCCGAGTCAGAGGACTTGGTACTCTGAAACAGAAGCGAGGAAGTTGCCTGTTCAGAGAGGAGGCAAAAAGATCCCCTTAAGGAACACCCCACTGATGTACTATGTCAAAACACTTCTCTGTAAAGCATCCATTTCTGAGGTTGAATCCTGGACCTGCTCAGTGCGCCTGCCACCATGCTGTGTTCTGAAGGGATGCAGACCACCTGAAGGGTTACCTGATGGCTGACAGCCAAGTCCCAGGTCTGAAGGGCTGGTCTGCAAAGATAAATCCTTAAGCTCCCATGTTTGCTGATGTACAACATGACTGTGTGCTGTCTGTAAAAGACCTTTAAAAGGACATGGAGACTAAACAGAATGGAAGGCCTCAAGAGCAACAATGAGAACACTCATCTCTTTCATGCTGATGTGGTCTGACCTCTTTTGAAAGGAGCCATAAACCCTGAACCTTCAGATTGTTGGAAGATGGTCCCCATGCCAGATATGAAGCATCTGTGGACAGCTCTCGAGTACAAACAGGAGTCTAAAAATGTAGGCCTGCACCGAGGGAGATCTGCCAAATCCACCGGTGAAACTAGAGAGTTTTAGGCAAAGTAAAGGGAGCCTGAAACTCCAGAGGGTGGCAATGCTGGAGCCAAATCATCTTCAGCCACCACTGAAGCTTTCTCATATGAAGCTTGGTGAAGGGAAGTATGGGAATGGTAACTGCCACAAACCTCAAAGCTCTGAGAAATTCCTGTGCAGGAATGAGAGAAAGGGGAAGAAGAAACTGAAGTAGGGCTGTCAGACAGAACCTTGGAGAAGGAAGAGAAGTCAATATTAAAATGGTTTACATTCTGCAACCCAGAAAAGTGTAGTCCTGAGAAGGAGTCGGAATTGACTTCTGGGATTCACCATCAATCTCAAGATTGTGCAGAAGAAGCATGGTGAAGTGCAAATCCTACAGATGCCTGGGTTGAGAGGGTGCCTGAATAAGAAGGTTGTCCACATATCAGGAAATATGGATTCTCCAAAGCCGACAAAAGGCTACGACGGAGCTAGACATTTGGTGAACACCCTCTAGGCCACAAAAAGACCAAAGTGCAAAGAACACAACTGAAAATGACAGAAACAGAAATGTAAAAACTTCCTGACTAGACGTTAAATGGGAATACGAAGATAGGTTTTGGGTCTAGGGAGATCAGAAAAGTCTGAGAAAGTAACGGGAGAAAGAGTCTGTAGGGAAAGCATCCAGAAAGAAGGAAACTCTTGAGAAAGGAGAGATTTCTAGGACAGGTCTCTATGTTCCCTCCTTTCTGGGAACCAGAAACATTTTGGAGTAAAACCCTGTTCTTCGTTGGGATACTGAACATGTTGGATGGTAGCCTGATCCAACAGATCCTGCAGAGCCAAAGAAAAATGAGGAAGTTGGTCTGCAGGAGGTTGAGAAAAACCTGAGAAAGGGGAATGGACTTCCATACCATAAAATAACCAAGATGGATAATGGAGAACCAAAGAGTCTGATGTCATCTGTTGCCACACAGGGTAAGACAAGGAAAGCCTGAGAAAGAGGAGAACCTGGCTGAGGGGAAGGGAAGAAAACATGTCAGATGGAGGCACATTTGTCATGAAAAGGGGGTTTTTGAGCTTGACAAGATTGGGTGGGTTTATCAGAAACCATGTACTTAGGAACCCTTTTCTCTTTACAACACTGATGAGGTTGCCTACAAACAAAGGCAGACTTAGGATAGTTTCTCTAAAATTTGGGGATGGGAGAAAAAAAAAAGTTATGTACTCACTATAACGTTCCATGTTTGTAGCCCATCTCGCCCTTCATTCTTACATATGGTTCGGAGCAGATCCTCTGATCCGACTCAGCCGATTACAAAGCTCAAAGACTCTTAGTTGGCTCGTGGCAAGGTATCCCATAGTGCACTAGTAAGAATCCCCAGACCTTGTTCGCTGCTAACTATAAGAATGATAGAAAAGGTTATCCACAAGGAACAAAGATGAAAGGTCTCCACCCTACCAAAGGCAATACTATCCTGTCTCCAGATCCTCCAAAGACAGGGGAAGGTGGATGGGTTCGTAAGAATGAAGGGCAAGATGGACTACAAACATGGAACATTATGGTGAGTACATAACTTCTTTATGTTCGGTAGTCCTATCTCGTGCCTTCATTCTTACATATGGGACAGCGTCCCTAGCACATTTTTCTCAGGTGGCTCACGGGAATATACTCCTAAGAACCGTGGAACCAAAGGAGGCTCTACCCCTTGAGGTCAAATCCAATTTGTAACGAGTAATAAAAGTACGAGGGGGTAGCCCAAATTGCTGCTGCACAAATACTGTCAACTGGAACTCTGGCTTGAAAGGCAGTTGATGTGGGTAGGGATCTTGTGGAATGAGCCTTAAATTTAAACGGAAGGTTCTTTCCATTGGAAGAGTAGATAAAAGAGATACAGTTGGAAATCCAATTAGACAGAGTTACCGTAGAGACTGGCAGACCTGTCCTAGTTTCAGAAAAGGATACGAACAACTGGTCTGATTTTCTAAGTTCCTTAGTTCTATGTAGGTAGAACCATAACTGTCTGTTTACATCAAGATGATGAAATTTATATTCTGCACTGTTTGGTTCAAATTAGCCTGAAAGCAAACTTTAGGAATGAAGGAAGGGTTTGTACGAAGGGAAACTGTCTTTATGAAAAATCAAGTAAGGAGGTTTGACTGACAGTGCTTGCAACTCTGACACCCTTCTAGCGGAAGTAACAGCTACTAGAAAAATGTTTTTCCAAGACAGAAACTTCAGTACACACGAATGCGTGGGTTCAAACGGTGGGAAAGGAAGTTTGGACAGAAAGAAATTTAGATCCCAAGGAGATACAGGTTCCTGAAAAGGAGGTCTCAGCATGGTAGCACCTTTAAGGAAGGTTTTACATAATTTGTGAGCCATCAGATTAGGCTCATGTTGTCCCAAATTAAAAATGTTATATCGCTGCCAGTTGAACTTCAGTTGTAGCAGCAGCTGACCCCTGATGGAAAATTCAGTTAGGAATTCTAACACTAAGGGGATGGATGCTGTGTAAGGATCTACATTTTTCTTTTTTGCCCAGATAGAAAATCTTCTCCATTTGCTAGTGTATAACTTCCTTCTGGAAGGTTTGTGGGAAGATGCAAGGATATGGTTCACTGCAGGTGAAAAATCATGAAGCCTGACTAGGGATGGAAGTGGAGCAGCCACGCTGTCAAGATGAGGGTGTGGAGGCAGGGATGATGAGAGCTTGACATGTGAGTCAAGAGGTCAGGAAATGGGTCCAGAGTCCATGGATGGTCTAGGAGAGGAGGCCCGGGAAAGGGGAACCAAATCTAACGAGGCCAGTAAGGAGTGATCAGAATCATTTTGCCTCCCAAGAACTTTGCTTTCTGGATCACTTTCGATATGAGCGGAAATGGAGGAAATGCATACAGAAGTCCCGGAGGTAAATTGTGAAAAAGTGCTTCTCTCGGTGACTCCCCTGGAGGGGGGATAAAGGAGTAGCAGCTGCTGCATTTGGCATTGATTGGACTGGCAAAAAGACTGCAGCAAGGCTGTCCCCATTTGCAGAAAATCTGTTCCGCTACTTTCTGATTCAGAGACCACTCATGCGACATCAAAATTGCCCTGCTGAGCTTGTCAGCTATCACAATGGTTGTCCCTGAGATATGTGTTGCTACTAGAAAGCGCTGGGAAGATATCACCCACTGCCAAACACTAAGAGCCTCTCGACAAGAGGGTAAGATCTGGTTCCTCCTTGCTTGTTTAGATACCATACCACTGACATATTGTCCAAGTGGATTGCGATTGATCCTAGAGGAAGAAAGTAGTGAGGTGCTTGCAACGCTAGAAGCACTGCTCTCATCTCTAGGACACTGATATACAAGTGAGCCTCGTGATCTTGCCATGTGCCTTGGACAGCCCTGCCTAGAGAATGCCCTCCCTACCCTATCTGGGAGGCATCCGTGGTCATATTAGCAACAGGTTGGTGAGGAAGGAAGGGTGTTCCGGTCGTCAGTTGATCGGGCTGAATCCACCAATGAAGGTCATTTTTGCAAGATTCCATTATGAGAATAAGATGAGACAGAGGCAGTTGTTGAAGACCGCTGGGAAAGAAGTAGCCATTGAAGAATTTGCATATGCAATCTTGCCAACGGAACTAGATTTATGGTACAAGCCATGGTCCCTAAAAGTTTCAGCACTATCTTGGCCTTGACTTTCTGCTGAGTAAGCTGTATAACCGTTGTCTGAGATTTTGAATTCTGTCTGCCGGAAGAAGAGCCATCATGGTGACTGTGTCTAGTTCTGCGCCTATAAGTGTCACAAATTGAGAGGGTGACAGGGCAGACTTTTCCCAAATTATCGTAATTCCTAGCTGGGTACAGAGCTGGATGGTTGAATCTCTGGCTTGTAAGAGTAAGGTGCCTGGTGGTTGTGGTCAGGATCCAGTCGTCCAGGTACAGAAACACTTGGAATGTATGATGTCTCAAGTGAGCTGTCACTACCGCCATGCATTTGGTGAACACCCTGGGGGCTGTGGTGAGACCAAAGGACAGAGCACAAAATTGGTAATGACTGGCTCCCAGCTGGAAGCATAGATGACTCCTCGATGCTCTGTCCATTTTGATGTGGTAGCTAGCATCTTGGAGGTCTATGGAGCACATCCAATTCTCTTTCCCTAATAGAAGGGGTATAGACTGCAGGGTTACCATTCAGAACTTGGACTTCTTTACTGATTTGTTTACTTTGCCGAGGTCCAAAATGGGCCTCCAAGTACCCTGTTCATTTTGGCACCAAAAAGAATCTGGAGTAAGTTCCGAATCCTATTTGGTCTGTGGGGATGGTTTGGGTGACTCTCTTTGAAAGCAACTTTTGAACTTCTATGGTTGCTTGATCCCTGTGATTGGGTGGAACATCTGGGATCTTCTTGGGGGTGTGGGGTGGAAAAAAGAAGTATCCACTGGTGATTATTCTTTCTACCCACTTGTCTTGGGTGATGTTGAGCCAGGCTTCTGGATACAAAGATAAGTGACTCAGACTGGCTCCAGAGAAGCGCAGATGGGCCCCACATCAGGAGCGCTATAGGGACGGCCACGAAAAGAATCGCGGACACCCTGGTTTTGCAGACCCCCCCCCCCTTTGCCTCTAGGGTGACGTCTACCATTAGCTTCTCCTCCCCTGCCTCTGAAGGAGGAATCGCCCTGTGCGTCCGGGAAAAATCTCTGGGATTTCTTGAACCACATTTTCCTGCCTCTCTGACCCTTAGGGTATGGTCTAGAAGGGATGGTAAAACATACTCCCATGGCAGAGAGAGTTTTCCCTTCCTGTTTGCACCTGGTGAGTGTATCTTTTACCTTTGGTCCAAACAAAGAGGAACAGAAGGGGGCATTGGTAAAGGCAGATTTGAAGGGCTCCACAAAATTACATAAGTGCATCCAGGAGTGTCTCCTAAGGAAAACCCCTGAACCCGCTGCCCTACTCACTCCATCTGCTGCATAGGAGATGAGCCTCACGGAGGAGTCAACAATGGAGTTTAAGATGGACAACTCAGCAGTAACTTTCTCAGGGACTCCTTCAGTTGATGTACCTTGGAGAGCATCTCCTAGCTCCTTTAGATCTCTTTGAAGCCTAGTAAAATGTGTGAGGTAATTCAGCGATCTGAGAGTAAAACCCTCTAAAGAGAAGATACTCCTCCCATATCTATCCATCGTTCGAGACTCCTTGTTCGGTGGATGGACAGATGTAGAAGTCTCCGGTAGTTCCTTCTTTGTGGCTGCCGCCGCCACCACCATGGCATCTACAAGCACACCTTTGGTCAACAACTCTTTCTCTTTGGGGGCTGAGAGAAATTTGTTGGGTCTTCTGGGGACTGGTTCCATGGCATCAGGAGTTTCCCACACCCTTCAACTAACTAGGTCCAGGAGCTCATCAAAAGGTGGAGACGCCCAAGAGGCTGAAGGTTGGGACTGGAAAGCCTTCAGGTACACTGACCCCTCATCAGAAGGGGTGACAGTGGGCCAGCCACCTCTTTTGCTTGAGGTTTTCTAAGATCTCTACAAAGGAAATATCATCAGAGGATGACCTAAGGGACCCTTCAGACTCCTCGAGTTCAGTGTCAGAGATGATGGACTCATCCGGGGAGTCTACAGGTTTCCTCTTGCATGTCCTCTTCCGAGGTGGCTCCTCAGAAGGGTATTCTGGGGAGATCTTGGAAGACTGGGGGCCACCCAATTGGGGGCTCCTAAGGCTGCGGGTCTCTGCTGTCGAGAGAGAGATATGGTGCTGAGACAGAGGCCAGTGCTTGAGGGGAAACAGTATCGGTACCCTTGTGCGGAGCTAACGAGCAAGACGGCACGCTCCTCATCATCTCAAATGCAGATCTCTCCAGCTCCAAGGACAGCCCCGGTTCCGAGGAAACTGAGGTAGCCCTCAGCTCCAAAGCGATCAACTCCGAGATGGATGCAGGGTCCGAGCTCAAGCTAGCCGACGCACCCAGAGATAGGCTCGGCACCGAAGAAGTTCTGGTCTAAGTATCCCTGTCGGGGCCAACTGGTGAGCTGCAGCTCCTAGACACAAAGGACTGCGCTGAAGGTGTCCGAGAGGAACTCTGCTCCAAGGCAGCCACAAGGGGTGCTGGAACTGAGGGTTCAACAAGTGGCACCGAAATCTCCAGCTCTGAAAGACCAAAGCTCGGAGGAGGAACAGCAATAGGGAGAATGGCCTTAGATGGCTCCGGAACCGACTGGGTCGGAGTCAGCAACAATTTTGATAAAGCTGACTACTTCAAAAGTCTAAGCACTACTCTCTCTACATTCTCTTCCAAAAGGCTCTTAGAGGATCTGGATGACAGGGTAGGCGACCTAGACATTTGTAAAATGGGAGATCGTAAAGTTGGGGAGACCGGCAATAACTGTCTGGACTGGCTCCGATGCAATTTCTCAGTAGTCGATGCCGAAAAACTTGGGGCCGATACTGCAGTGTCAACATTGATAACCTCGACCAGCTCCGAGGACAGTGGAGCCAAATAGGTAGAAGGCTTATCCAATTTTTGAGTTTTCTGAGGAGGTCCAGACAAAATAGTCAGTGCAGGAGAACGTCTCTTTGCCAAGTTGACCTTCTCTTTCTTTGAGGAATGAGACTTGGATGATGATGAAGAGCTGGCCAAATCCTACTTGAAAGAAGGCTTAAGGAGACCTTTCAGTATTAATTTGTTCTTCCATTCTAGGAGAACTCTGGAGCCGAAGGAGTGACAGAAAGAACAAGTTTCCTGTAGGTGAATGGCTCCGAGGCAGTAAACGCAATTACTATGCCCATCAGTAATTGACTTTTGGGAGCACTTAAGGCACTTTTTAAAACCCGAAGGTTTACAATCGTTGGACTCATTCAACATGTATTAGTACAAATGGAAGCTCTATAAAGACAGAAGAGAGGGCAAGGTCATCTAACAAACGGGCCTCACCCGTTAAGAAAGCTACACACAAACCACAACCGAGGACTAGGTCCTTTAACTTAAATGGGCCTAGCCCTGCTAAGATAACTCTCACACAGACGAGCAAACAGAGAACTAGGTCCTCTAACTTGAACGGGCCTAGCCCTAATGAGGAAAAAACACCAGAAAGTTAAATAGGAGACTAGGTCCTCTAACTTAAATGGACCAAGCTGAAGGAGGAAAGAAGCTAAGTCAGAAAATACCACAAATTGTAAATTTTAAACAGCAGGCAAAATCTATCCTAAAATAGTAAATGACGCTGCACGCAATATACTATTCTATTGAAAAATAGAAGGTCCTAACACAAACGTGGACCTACGCTAAAGGAAACTATGTCAAAAACTAGCAAACAGAAAGAATACCACAGAGTACAACAAACGGGCCCAGAATGGCCAACAGGTTCTCAGCAATAACTACAGAAATTTAGCAAAAACATACTATTTACTACCTATGAAAAACTATTACCAAGACTAAGTGAACTAGGCTATCCTATAAGCAGAAATATCAATAAGACTATAATAATAATAATGAAAAATATGCAACTTATCCACGCCCAAGCAAGAAGCACTTCTGAACTCTTAGACGTGGCAAACGAGATCTGGGGATTCTTACTAGTGCACTATGAGATACCTACCTAGCCACGAGCCAACTAAGAGTCTTTGAGCTTTGTAATCGGCCAAGTCAGAACAGAGGATTGGCTCTGAACCCAAATGTATGAATGAAGGTGAGATTGGACTACAGAACATCAACTGTTTTAAGTTCCTGTATAACTAAATTTGTCTTGTAGAGTTTTAAGCAAGCCAGCAGCAGTCATACCAAATAGATTTTGGTTGTCCAAAGGAGCATCTAGGAGCTTGGCCTTAATATCATCCGATAAAGCCTGAAAGTGAAGCCAAGAGTATATCCTCATAAATGAGCCTGAAGCAGCAGCTCTAAAAGAAGCATCAGCTGCATCATAACTACATTTTACAGAGTGATAGGCTACCTGTGAAGTAGAACTCAATAAGGAAACAGCAGCAGTCTAACCTAGAGGCAAGAAGGTCTAACAACCCCCCCCCCCTCACAAAGTTGAGACACAAGGGCCAAAATATACCTGGCCATAAGGATTTGATAACTTTATGGCCCTGAAAACTAGAATAGCAGAAGTATAAACCCTTTTTCCACAGCATCTCTATAGCCCAAATGTCTATCAAAAAGGAAAAAGTTTTGAATAGGGCAAAAGCTTGGACAGCTTGCCACAGAAACAGGAATCCCCCAAGGCCTTTCAAAATGATCAGTCGTGGTTCCCCCACAATGTCCATGACAGATGTCTACATAGTCTCAGAAGACATGAGAAGCCAGTTCCATGCCAGCCTCCAAAAGGGTCGCAGCTGAAGAAACCAGTGTCAGCACTGGACAGTTGAATTCTTCAATCACCTTACATCTTGTAAGGCTCGTCTCATCTGGTAAAGGCAGGATAGAATCAGAGTCAGACTGAGACTTTTTGGTCTTCTTTTTATGAGATGGCTGTACCTCAGGGTGGGCGGAATTGGCCATGGTACCCTGGGTCAAAAGTTTGAGACAGTGGCTCTTAAGGTAAATAGATAAATAAGACAGAGGGCTGTGAAGAGTTTTGGGAACAAAAGCCTGACAAATTGTATACTGGGTAAGATCGTGTGAAACTAGGCAGAACAAACACTTCTTGTGATGGTACTTACGGGGAATCTGCCTCCAACACTGAGATTTTCTCTTCCCGGATGATATCCAAAGTATACACAGAAAAAAAGGAAAATAAGGAAATCCAATGGGGCACTTACCTGTAAATATCTTGGTAGAAGCCAGCTCAGCGAAGGGTGTTCAGACTGGCAGCAAGGTAGTTTTGAATATGGAGCACAAGCATGTCACCTTTATGTCCTATACCCATGAGAGGAGCATATGCCTTATGTACAAGACTGGGAGGATGCAAAGGCGGAGGCATGTCTGCAATGTGTTACTTGAAACTGAAGTAAACAGAAACCAAATAAGCAAAACAAAAACTAGTTATGTACTTACCATAACATTCCATCTGTGTTGTCCATTTTCATTTTAACTCAGCTGTTAGGATGCAGCCATTACTAATGCTCGTAACCAAAAAGCTCTCTAACTTCTCCCTTACCCATAATGCACCAACCCCCAACATACCTCAGATCTTATTTGCTGATTTTACCAGAAAAGTATCTGTTAACATGCATCTGTAAAGAGATACTTAAAAATATAAGTGTCCTATAGAGGAAACCATATCAGGAGCTCAAAAGGAAAGTGGTGTCCTTATAAAATCTCATTCCTCCAGAAGTTAGTAGAAATAAAGGATGGGGGCTGGTGGTCAGAAAGTCGAGGAAGAATAAAAATGGCAACACAGATGGAATGTTATTACAAGTACATAACTTCTTTACCTGATGTAGTCCATTTCCTTTCTATCCTCATCTGCTTGGACATAGTCCCAAGCTACTTAATACCCCAGGTGGACCCTGAGGAAGGATAATACCCAGCAAGACCAGATCTAATTTTTAATGAGTGATAAAGGTATGAGGACTTGCTCAAGTTGCTGCTGCACAAATGTTATCCATAGAAAACCTGGACAGAAACACTGAAGTTGCCAAGAATCTAGATGAATAAGCTCTTACAGGTTTAGTTAAGGTAAGACCCAATTTGTTATAGATAAGAGAAATACAGTCAGTCAGCCATCTGGCTAAAGTTACTTTTGCAACTGGTTTCCCAATTTCAAATCTGCAAAGGAAATAAACAATTGGTCTGTCTTTCTGATTTCTTTTGTCCTATGCAGATAAAAACAATCGTCTGTGAACATTCAATAAATGCAACAAAGTCACCTTTGTTTGCAAATTTAGGAAAGAATACCGGCAAATTAACAGACTCACTGATACTGGATCCTGACACCACCTTGGGAAGGAAAGATGCAGTGGTCCGTAATGTAACTTTATCCTTCTGGAAAATAAAGTAAGGAGGTTATGAAGGCAAGGCTTGAATTTCTGACACTTCTCACTGAGGTAATAATAAAAAGACAGTTTTCCAAGTAAGAAACATTATGCGTTGGTTCAAGGGGGGAATGTATTCAAGCTTGCAGTACAAAATTCAAATCCCATGGTGGTGTGGGGTCTTTAAACAGTGGTCTCCAAAGAAGGGTGTCTCTCAAAAATGCTTTGCACAGTTTAGCACAGGCTACTGAAAAACCTTCAGATCTAATATGAAAATTAGATATCGCTGCTAACTGAACCTTAATGGTAGAGAAGATTGTTCCTTCTTTGAAATAGTAAAGCTAAAAAATCAAGTTAGTTATGTATCGGAGCTTAGAAAGGATCAACATGACTTTCTTGTGCCCAGTAAACAAATATTTTCCATTTACTTGGACAGTGTTTTCGTGTCAAAGGTTTGTGTGAAGATGAAGGATATGGCAGACAGGTGAAGAAAGTACTGGCTGTCTGGCTAATAATGGAATTGGAGAAAGCAGACGGTATGCAAGCTTGAGAATTGAGATGTCTGTGTGAATCAGGTCTGTTGGGTGAGACAGAAGGTCTGGAACTGGATACAGAATGCATGATTTGTACAGTAGATGAGGCCATAGGAAGGGGAACCAAACCTGTTAAGGCCAGTAAGGTGCAATGAGGATGACTTTGCTCTTCAACCTGACATCTGTGGGGGGATTAGGGCAAAGTAGTAACTCCTACATTTGTTGCTTAGGGGAGAAACAAAGATCGCAGCAAGGCTGGCCTCATCAACGAAAGATCATTTCTGCCACTTTCCTGTTGAGGGACTACTCGTGAAGTAGAAGAATGGACCTGCTCAATTTGTCTGCTAACACACTTGACTTTCCCCAGAATGTGCATTGCTATGAGAAAGCAGCTGGATAAGATCAATCATTGCCACACGGAGTGCTTCTCGATACAAGGGGTATGCTTTGGTCCCTCCTCGTTTGTTGATGTACCACACTACTGACAATGTCTATTTAAATTGCAATCATCCCCGAAGGGAGAGCATCCTGGAAGGCTGTAAAGCTAAGCATCCTGGAAGGCTGTAAAGCGAAAAGCACTGCTCTTATCTCTAGGACACTGATATGCAAGTTGGCCTCTTCGGAGGACCAAGTGCCTTGGACTGTTTTTTCCACAAAGTGTCCCCCCACAACTGGGAAGTGTCCATGGTCATTACGGCCTTGGGCTGAGGAAGAAGGAATGGATGACCTTGTAGAACCTGATCTGATTGATTCCACCACCTGATATCCATCTTGCATGCTTTAGTGATTCTTATTTGTGCTGACATGCGCGGAGACAGAATAGACCCACTGTGTTGAAAATATCCATTGAAGAATTCTCATATGAAATCTGGTGAGACAAACTAGGGTTATTGCCGCTGACACTGACCCTAGAGCTTGAAAGGCCAGGCATGCTGAAATTTTGGTACTGAAAATTATTTTCCTGACCTGCAATCTGCTAGCCTCTCTTCCTCTCTCATGAGTACAGACTATCACTGACTTCATGTTGAAAACTGCTCTTATGAATTCCAAGTTTTGAGTTGGTTGTAGGCGAGACTTGCTGTAATTTAGAAGTATCCCCAGATGAGAACAAAGAGTACTTTATTTCTTGCCCTTACTAACAGATGCCTGGTTGGGAAGGTAATGAGCCAGTCATCTAGATATGGAAACACATGGTATCCTTGCAGTTTCAAGTGAGCTGTCACTACTGCCAATCATTTGATAAGTACCCTGTGGGCTGTGGTAAAACCAAAGGAATGGCTTTTAACTGAGAATTACTGGCTCCCAGCCGGAAGCGTAAATACCTTCTGGATTGTCTGTTCATCTTTGATAGTACACGTCCTGAAAGTCTATTAAGCACATCCAGTCGTCCTTGGAAAGAAAAGGGAGAATGGACTGAACTGCGACCATCCAAAACTTGTGTTGAACTGAACTGTTCAAGTGGCTGAGATCCAAAACTGGTCTCCAGTCCCCCGTTTTCTTTGCCACTAAGGAATCTTGAAGCAAGTTCCAGATTCTATCTGGTCTGGCAGGACTTCTTGGATGACTTTTTCTAGCAGCTTTTGTACTTACATTGCTGCTTCTTTCCTCTGACAGGGTGGAACACTGGGAATTTTTCGTAGAGTTTGGTGGAAGGGAAAAGGGTATTACATAACCTCTAGAAATAATACTCTGCACCCAACTATCTTTTTTCCTGAAGAAATTCAAGTAAATTAAAGTGAATAAAAGCACTTAAATAATTGTACTTGTGTCTCCTTGATGGTTGTTTTTTTGTTTTAAGTGTTTCCAGTATCTTTTGTTATGTCTAGCCAAGCTCTCAGGTGCAGGGATAGTCAACCTGTAATTACCTCCAGAGGTGGAGGATTTGGCCTCCTTTCAGAAGTGTCGATAGGGTCAGTCAGAGAAAGAATCTCTGGATCCTTGGTTTTATGGGCATCCTCTACCATGGGGGTGGTGTAGACCATTACAGATCCCCCTCTGTCTCTAGAGGAACCTTCTCCACGGCTGTCCTGGAAAGGGCCCTGGGACTTCCTGAATCACATCTTCTGACCACCTCACTGATTCCTAGAAACGGATCTTTGAAGGGTTGAAGAATGTACGCTCACTGTAAGAGAGGGTCTTTCCATCCTTCTCACACCTGGATAATGTGCCCTTCAGTTTGGGGCCAAACATAGACATGCCATCAAAAGGAGCACTGACGAATAAAGACTTTAAGTGCAATGCAAAATCACATAAGCACATCTAGGCATGCCTCCAAATAGATATGCCTGAACAAGAGGCTCTTGAGGCACCTCTGGCTACATGCAAAATGAGCTTTCATGGGTGAATTCGGGACAGAATGCAGGGTAGCCAACTGAGAAATCACAAACGATTGGGCCTCAGCAGAAACAGTCCCTGAAAGCGAAGTTGAAAATTATTTCATCAAATCCCTTTGCAAACTAGT
This sequence comes from Protopterus annectens, assembly GCF_019279795.1. Taxonomy (NCBI): domain Eukaryota; kingdom Metazoa; phylum Chordata; order Ceratodontiformes; family Protopteridae; genus Protopterus; species Protopterus annectens. The sequence goes on along the minus strand of NC_056739.1, from coordinate 327,262,165 downwards.
AAAATGTGACAAACAGTTCAGCAACCTAAAAGCAAATAATCACAAGTGTAGATACGCTTCCTAAATCTGTCCATCACCCTAAATTCCCTTTTAAGGGGATGAACAGAGGAATGCTGTTCGGAAAGTACCTTCTTGCCGGCCACTGCCATGACCATGGCCATCCACGGGTACACATGTAGCCCAAAATTCTTTCCCCACAGGTGGAGCTAGAATCCTATCTGGCCTTTTAGAAACTGGTTCTGCTGTATCAGGCTCCTTCTACGCCCACCAAGAAACCAAATCAATGAGCTTACTGGTGGGCAGAGTAACCCAGAAAGTCGATGGGCCAGGTCCAAAGGACTCCAGAAATACAGACTCCTCAGGTGAAGAGTTGCTGGGGGGCCAACCACCTCTCTTTTATAGGATCTCAAGGAGGTCTCCAAATGAGATCTTGTGGAGGTGATCTTAAGGACTTTCCACCCTCATTGAAGTGTGTAACCTCAGCGACCAAATCTTGTGAAAG
>NC_056739.1:327157742-327210710 GCF_019279795.1 Protopterus annectens | reverse complement strand
TTTTGGTAAGGGGGTGGGGTGAAGCGAACCTGACATATGCATCAAGAGATCTGGCACTGGTTCCAGAATCCATGGATTGTCTAGGAGATGAGGCCCGAGAAAGGGGAAACAAGCCTATCGAGGCCAGTAAGGAGTAATGAGGATAAGTTTGCTTCCCAGCTGTTTCGCTTTCTGAATCACCTTGAATATGAGAGGAAAGGGAGGGAAAGCATAAAGGAGACCGAGAGGCCAATCGTGAACAAGTGCATCTATCGGCGACTCCCCCGGAGGGGGGATGAGGGAAAAATAGCTGCTGCATTTGGCATTGATTGGGATGGCAAACAGATCGCAGCAAGGCTGTCTCCATCTGCGGAAAATCTGCTCTGCTGTTTCCTGCTTCAGAGACCACTCATGAGGCATCAAAATTGCCTGGCTAAGTTTGTCGGTTATCACATTGGTTGTCCCCAGGATATATGTCACCACCAGAAAGTGCTGGGAAGATACCGCCCATTTCTAAACTCGAATGGCCTCTCGATAGAGTGGGTATGATCTGGTTCTGCCTTGTTTGTTGCTATACCATACTACCGACATGTCTGATTGTATTGCAATCGTCCCAAGAGGAAGAAGGTCGTGAAGTGCTTGCAATGCCAGGAGCACCGCCCTCACCTCTAGAACACCGATATGCAGGTGAGCCTTGTGATCTTGCCATGTGCCTTGGAAAGTCCTGCCTAGATAATGCACCTCCCCATCTGTGAGGCATCCGTGGTCACAGTGGCAATGGGTTGGCGAGCGACAAATGGGAGTGCCCGTAGTTAACTGATTGGGTTGAATCTACTAAATGAGGTCCTTCTTGCAACAGTCTGTCAGCAGAATGTGAGGAGTTGAGGGTAGTTGTTGAAAGGACCACTGGGACGACAGGAGCCACTGAAGAATGCGCATGTGTAGTCTGGTTAGCGGCACTAGTAGTATGGTAGAAGCCATGGTCCCTACAAGTTTCAGAACAGTCTTGGCCTTGACTTTTCGGAAGGGGAGAAGACGGTGAATTTTAAGAACCAGATTCTGTGCACCTTCTACTGGAAGACGAGCCAACATGGCTACTCTGTCTATTTCTGCACCTATAAAAATCACAAATTGAGAGGGCAATAAGGCAGATTTTTCCCAATTAATAGTAATCCCCAACTGGGCACAAAGTTGACTAGTAACATCCCTGGTCTGAAGAAGTAGATTACTGGTGGGGGTGGTCAGGAGCCAGTCATCCAGATACGGAAAACACCTGGAATCCTCGACGTCTCAGGTGAGCTGTCACTACTGCCACACACTTGGTGAACACCCTGGGGGCTGTGGTGAGACCAAAGAGCAGAGTATGAAACTGGTAGTGACTGGCTCCCAGCCGGAAACATAGATGACTTCTCGATGCCCTATTTTTATGTGGTAGTAAGCGTCTTGGAGGTCTACTGAGCACATCCAAGTGTCTTTCCCTAGTAACGGGAGTATAGACTGCAGTGTCACCATCCAGAACTTGTCCTTTACAGATTTGTTTAATTTGCTGAGGTCCAAAATGTGCCTCCAGTCCCCTGTACATTTTGCCACTAAAAAGAATCTGGAGTAAGTTCTGAATCCTATTTGGTCTGCGGGGATGGTTTGGATGATTCTTTCTGCCAGCAATTTGTGGACTTCCACAGTTGCTTGATCCCTGTGATTGGGTGGGACATCCAGGATCCTCTTGGGAACATGACGTGACAGAGAAAAGGGTATGGAATAACCTCTGGTGATAATTATTTGTACCCATCTGTCTTAAGTGATACGTAGCCAGGCTTCTGGATACAAAGAAATGCGACCCTCGACTGGCTCCAAAGAAGCACTGTTGGGCCCCACATCAGGAGCGCTGGTAGGGCCAGCCCCAAAACGAATCAGGGCCTCCCTGGTTTTGTGGTCCGCCCCTGCCTCTAGGGCAACTTCTTCCATTTCCTCCTCCTCCTCTGCCTCTGAAGGAGGAGTCAACCTGTGCATCCTGGAAAAACCTCTGGGACTTCTTGAACCACATTTTACCACCTCTCGGACCCTTAGAGTGTGGTCTAGAGGGGACGGTAAAACATACTCCCATGGCAGAGTGTTTTCCCTTCTTGCTCGCACCGGGTGAGTGCGTTCTTTACCTTAGTTCTAAACAATGAAGAACCAAAGGGGGCGTTGGTAAAGGTAGACTTGAACGGTTCTGCAAAATTACACAAGCGCATCCAAGAATGATGCCTTAGGGAAATTCCTGAACCCGCTGCTCTGCTCGTTACATCGGCTGCATAAGAGACAAGTCTCATGGACGAGTTGACAAAAGAGTTTAAAGTGGACAACTGGGCAGACACCTTCTCAGGGACTCTCTCAGTGGATGTACCTTGTAGAGTCTCTCCTAACTCCTTAAGGAGATCTCTCTGAAGCCTCGTGAAGTGTTTAAGGTAGTTCAACGATCCAAGAGTAAATGCCACTGACGAAAAGGTATGCTTCCCTTATGTCCATCATTAAAGATTCTTTATTCGGCGGATGGACAGAAGAAGTAGTCTCTGCTAGCTCCTTCTTAGTGGCCACCACCACCACCATGGCATCTACGGGAAGACCCTTTGACAAAAATTCCTTCTCCTTGGGAGCTGAAAGAAATTTATTTGGTCTCCTGGAGACTGGCTCCATGGCATCAGGAGTATCCCACACCTTCCGACTAACGAGCTCCAACAGTTCATCGAAAGGTGGAGACACCCAAGAGGCTGAAGGTTGAGACCTGAAAACCTTCAGGTACACAGACTCCTCATCAGAAGGGGTGACAGTGGGCCAGCCGCACCTCTGCTTAAGGATCTCCAGGATGTCTACAAAGGAGACATAAGAGGATGACTTGGGGGACCCTTCTGACTCCTCAAGGTCAGTGTTTGAGGTAAGAGACTCAGCCTGGGAGTCTACATGCTTCCTCTTGCATGTTCTCTTCCATGGAGACTCCTCAGAAGGATATTCTGGGGAGGTCTCGGAAGAATGGGGATCACCAGCCGGTGGCTCCTGAGGCAGCGGGTCTCTGCCATCTAGAGAGGGAGTAGGTGCTCAGACAGAAGTAGGTGCCCTAGGGGGAAGAGTGTCGGTACCCCTGGTAGGAGCTGATCAGGAAACACACTCATTATTTCGAATGCCAACCTCTCTGGCTCCGAAGACCTCCCCACCTCCGAGGAAACAGAGGATGTCATTGGCTCTGATAGATGTGGGGTCCGAGCTCACCCTAACCGATGCGCCGAGAGGAAGACTCGGAACCTAAGAGATTCAGTTCCAGGTGTCCCTGTCGGGGCCGACCGGGGAGCTTCAGCTCCTAGATACCACGAACGGCACCGAGTGTGTCGGAGCAGAACTCTGCTCCTAAACAACCTCAGGGGGAGCTGGAACAGAGGGTTCATCAGCGGTACCGAACACTCCGGCAGACTAGCACGGCTCGGTGGAGAAATCACAGAGGGGGTAATGGACTCAAGTTGCTCCAGAACCGACTGGGTCAGAGCCAAAATAATTTTAGTTAAGCCAGATGACTTCAGGAGTCTCAGCACTACTCTCTCCACATCTTCTTCCAATAAGCTCCTGGAAGATCTGGGAGACAGTGAGGGAGAATGGGATCTCTGCAATATGGTTGACCTTAATGTAGGGGAGACTGGTAATGGATCTATAGAACAGCTCCGATGTCTACTATCAGTGGTCAGCTCCAAACTACCTGGTGCCGACACTGTAGCAACAGTAGTAGTAGTAGAACCCTCGATTGGCTCCAAACTCAGTGGAGCCAAGGAGGTAGCAGGTTTGTCAGCTTTGGAAATTTTGAGAGGTGGCTCTGATGCTCCAGCCGGCACCGGGCAGCGCCTCTCAGAAAATTTAGATTTCTCCTTTTTACATCCATGAGACTTGGCAGAGGAGGAAGAGCTAGCCAGATCTTACTCAAAGGAGGGCTTAAGGAGATCTTTTAATACGAGTTTATTTTCCCTCTCCTGCAATACCCTGGCACTAAATGAGTGACAAAATAGGCATGTTTCCTGTAAGTGGATGGCCCCAAGAAAGTATAAGCAGTTACTGTGACCATCCATTATAGACATCTTCTGTGAGCTTTTCACACACTTTTTAAAGCCAGATGGCTTATGATCCTTGATCTCCTTAGACATCTCACAGAAGATTGCAATCAGACACACAGAGAAGAAAGGGAAAGTGGGAGGTCTAGGTCCTCGAACATAAACTGGCCTAGCCCTTAAAGTACCAACAAAGACACAACCACGAGGACTAGGTCCTCTAACTTACATGGGCCTAGCCCTGGTAGAGAAAGAAGGGAGAAAATCTAGGTCCTCTAACTAAAACAGACCTAGAAGGAGGGGTACAAAAGACAATTCAACAGTCTCTCTCACACACACACACACACACACACACACACACACACACACACGAGAAGAAATACAATTTCTAATAATTCAAATAAAAAGAACGAAGGTCAAAAAAAACTCATTCTGAATGCAAATACAAATATAAATGCAAATACCAATAAGCAGAAAACTCTGCAAGCAAAAGCTATTTATTTCAGTATAAGAAAAACTTATCTAAATATTGAAAAATGCACACACAGTCTAAACTACGCGCAAAGGTGCCTATGACCACTAATATCAACAGTATCAGAACTAGGTGTGTGTGTGCATATCATATATATATATATATATAGTACAGTTTTGTACCTACCATAAATGTAGATGTCCGAACTGGATAGCATCTGCAGTCATAACAACTGGGTTGTCCTGTCGTCAGGCAGCCCTTCAGTCGGCCGGATTCCAAAGTCCGGGTCCGGCTTCGGCTGATGTCGCACTTCACCCGACGTCATCTCTGTTGGTCTTCGGGTATAAAGGCATCAGCCGACGCCATTTTCCTCAGTGTTTCTTGCCCCAGATGCCAGTAGCCCTCTTGAAGGCTAAAATTTAGATAGATGCCAATGTTTCCAAAAAGATAGAGGTAAACACAAAATAAGCATGTATGCACATATATACAAACAAATACACCATAAAAGACTGCCCCCACCAGGTAGCTATTAGGAGGGTATACACCCTTGGAGTACCCCAGAGGGGAAGGAGGGAGGGTAATCCTGACTGCAGATGCTATCCAGTTCGGACATCTACATTTATGGTAGGTACAAAACTGTACTATGTCCTTCATGGATGCATCTGCAGTCATAACAACTGGGTAGAATACCATAGCCAACAAGGGAGGAGGATAAAACTAGATTATGGTGTGTTTAGGATCCCTTGCAGTACAGCAGTGGCAAACCCTGCTCGGGATCTGGAATATAGAGGCAAATTGTAATGCTTGGCAAATGTATGCACGGAGGTCCAAGTAGCCGCCTCAATAATGTCTTTGGTTGCCACTCCTTGTAAGAAGGCTGTGGTAGTGGCTGTTGCCCTTGTAGAATGAGGTCTTATGTTCTGTGGAATTGGTTTTCCATGGAAGGAGTAACAGAATCGTATGCAATTTCCTATCCATTTGGAGATTGTCTGCTTGGAAATAGCTTTTCCTTCCCTTCCTGTTGCATAGGCTACAAAAAGTTGGTCAGTCTTTCTGCTACTTTTTGTTCTGTCCAAGTAGTAGCGTAGCTGTCTATGTACATCCAAGGTATGCAATATTCTTTCCCCTCTGTTTTGTGGGTTGGGAAAGAAGGTAGGAAGGTGGATTGCCTGGTTTAAAGACACTCTGGATACCACCTTAGGCATAAATGTAGGATTAGTTCTCATGGACACTCTATCTTGGTGGAAGATTAGGAAGGGTTGCACTGCCATTAAAGCCTGTAGTTCTGAAACCCTCCTTGCTGAAGTAATTGCCAGTAGGAAAGCAGTTTTCCATGACAGGTGTTGTAGGTCTGCTGTTGCTGCTGGTTCAAAGGGTGATAGTGTCAATTTTTCTAGCACAAAGTTTAAGTCCCAAGCTGGTAATGGTGGTTTCCTTGGAGGTTTTACATTCTTGATTCCTCTGAGGAACTGCCTGAGCAAAGGGTGAGAAAAAACAGGTGGATCAAAGCTGTATTTTGCTGAAATAGCTGATGCATGTATCTTGATGGAGGAGTAGGACAGGCCTGAATGAAGAAGTTCGGCTAGGTACTCCAGAATGTTAGGCATATCTATGTTTGACACATCTTTTCCTCTTTCAGTACTCCAAATGACAAACCTTTTCCATTTTCCAGCATAGTTTCTTCTTGTTGAAGGTCTGCGTGCTTCAAGAATAATGTGTCTAACTCTTTGGGAAAGTTCTGGATTAGCTGCTGCTATGTGATGTTCCATGCAGTCAGTTGCAACGTTTTTAGGTTTGGATGTATGATGCTGTAGTTGTTCTGAGTTAACATCAAAGGCATCAGGGTATTGGCCACATATTGTTCCGAGACATGCTCCTCAGCAGTGGGTACCAGTGTTGTCTTGGCCAGTTTGGAGCTATCAGGATTATCCTTGGACGTTCTTCCTTGATTTTTAGTAATACCTTGTGTATCAAGGGAAGAGGTGGGAATGCTTATGCTGTTAGGCCTTTCCAGCTGAAGGAGAGCGAATCCACTTTCCATGCTAGTGGGTGGAATGTCCTTGTGCAGAATGTTTTGAGCTGGTGATTGGTAGGTGATGCAGATAGATCTATCTGAAGCATTCCCATTTCTTTGAGATGGTCTTGAAGATGTCCGGTGCAGCTTCCATTCGTGGGCATCCGATGTGGTTCTGCTTAATATGTCTGCTAGAGTATTCTCTTTTCCGGTACAAATATTGCCTGTAACTGGATGTTGTAGCTGAGTGCCAGGGTCCACAGCTCCAAAGTCATTCTGCATAGGGGTATGAATGAGTGCCTGCCTGTTTGTTGATGTACCCCATGACTGTGGTGTTGTCTGTCCTTATCATCAACTGGCCCTCTTTGAGAAATGGTCTGAACTTTTGGATTGCCAGTTTTACTGCCAGCATTTCTTTTAGGTTGATGTGCAGGTGAAGTTGATCCTGTGTCCACAATCCTTGCACGCATTTGTCCAGCATGTGGGCCCCCCATCCTAGGTCTGAAGCGTCTGTTGTGATGGACTGGCTTGCTTAACATCTGCGAAAGGGTAGCCCTGGGTTTGACTGGCATGCCTGAGCCCACCATAGGAACTCCTGTTTTAAGCATGGAATTAGTGGGATTTCTGTTTCTAGGCTGTGTCTGTGTTGAGACCATAATTTCTTTAGGTACCACTGTAGTTTTCTCATATGTAGTCTGGCAAGTGGAACCAAGATTATGCATGATGCCATGAAGCCCAAGGCCTGCAATACTTTTCTTGCTGTTAACTTGTTCAGTTTTGTTAGTGCCAAGAAGTAAAGAGGGAGTTCTTTTGTTTTCCCTTTGTTAGGAATGCCATCTGTTTTACTGTGTCCAATTCCGCCAAGAATGTCCTTGTTTGGGATGGTATCAGCCTTGACTTTTGTAGATTGACTGTGTATCCCAGTGCTTGCAGCAAGTAAATGACCCTTTGTAAATCTGTTGTCAGCTTGCTTTTGTTGTCCCCTTGTAGCAGGCAGTCGTCTAGGTATGGGTAAATTTGAATTCCTGTAGTCTGCAATGGCGATTACTGATGCCAGGCATTTTGTGAATACTCTGGGCAGTAGATAAGCCAAAGGGCAATGCTGAGAATTGATAGTGCTCTGATCCTGCAAGAAATCTGAGGTATCTTCTGCAGATTGGTCGAATGGGGACGTGCAGGTATGCCTCCTTGAGATCTAGAGTTACCAGCCAACACTCCTTGCCCAGCATGGGAAGAAGTTGCTGTAGGGTCAGCATTTTGAATTTTGGGACAATGATGTATGTATTTAAGGCGGACAGGTCGAGAATTGGTCTCCAACTTTTTTCCTTTCTTGGAACTAGGAATAGTCTGGAGTAGAACCCCTTTCCTTGCTCTGCTGTTGGCACTCTTTCCACAGCTCTCATGTTTGCTAACTGCATTATCTGTTGTAGAGCCTCTGTTTTTTGATTTGGCGGTAGATTTGGCATTCCTCATTTGACTGGTAAAGTGTGGAAGTGGAACCGGTAACCCTGATCTATGGTTTGTAAAATCCACTTGTCTTTTGTTATATAGTGCCAGTTCTTTGAAAATAAGGTTAATTTTCCGCCTAGAGGAGCTGCTATTTGTTCCCTGGTAGGCGGATTTAGGGTTAAGTCACTGTGGTTGAGTTGATGTAGTGGCAGAGGTTGTGTCTGTGCCTCTGTTGTTACCTTGCCACTGTCGTCCTCTGTAGGCACCTCCCCTGGATTGGTTTCTGCCTCTGGAACGTCTATTCCTGCCCCTTTGAGGTCTTGTGGAGTCAGGAAAGGACCAATTTTTGGCAGGCCAGTTCCTGCTAAACCTTGGGGGTTGAACCTGCAAGAAATCTTTAACCGTTTGAACAGATTTTGCCTTTTCTTCCATTTTCTTCATAACCTGCTGGGCAGGTGTACCAAACAAACTTGTCTTATCCATAGGAGCATCTAGCAACTTAGCTTTAACATGATCCGGTAGAGCTTGCTCCTTTAGCCATGCATGCCTTCTTATCACTGTGCCAGTCATGGCTGATCTAAATGAAGCCTCCAGTGCATCATAGCCACATTTTAAGGAATGGTTACTAACCTGTTGTATGTTATTTACCATTTCTAATACATATTTCTTATCAAGAGATTCATCAGTGGTTAGTTTTTAGTTAACTGATCAAGCATAAACTCTTGGTATTGTATCATGTGAAACTGACAATTTAAAGCTCTAGCTGAGAGAGTAGCTGAAGTGTAGACCTTTTGCCCCATCTGTCTAATGACCTTGCTTCCCTTTCTGAAGGAATAGGGTTTTGCTATGGTCGCGGCTACTGCCTTGGGACCCTGGGATATAGTTTCGGGGTCTGCAAGTGGGGCCTTGTAAAGGTGGTGATGAGTGTCTGGCACCCTGTAAAATCTGTCTGGTTTGGCAGGGGCTGGAGGTAAAGAATCTGGTGCGGAGCAGACATCATTGAAAGCATCATCCACCACAGAGAACAGGAGGTATAGCTAAGGGCCTGTGCTGTGGAAGGTGCAGAAAGGTCCTAAGTCTTTTCTGGAGTCTGAAAAATCCTGTTGCTGCCATTGGAACTGCTCTCATGGCATGTAAGGTTTCCCCAAAGGAGAATTCTTCTGGTGGGGAAGCAGCTGGAATGGATTCTTCAGCATCAGAGTCTTCAAAATTGGAGAAAGGAGCCTCTGGCTGATCAGTTATGTCTGATTCATCGGCAGACTCATCAGAGGACACTGGCTCAGGGGCTCTGCCCTAGGTCTCTTCTCTGGGGCTGAGAGGCCCTGTCTGGGTGAGATTGAGATCCTCTAATTAATGAAATTAAATCTTCTGCCAGAGTAAGCATTTGAGAACTAGAGGAGGGCCTGGTTGGAGGGGGTTTAACAGGCACTGTTTTAGTAGTCTTTGCTGCTTTAGCCCTGGCGAAGGCCTTAATGGACATGGCTGCTGGAGGCCTAGCAGCACCACGTGCTGGGGTAGAGACATCCAAGGAATGGTGTCTGATAAGTCAGTGGCAACCACCGTAGTGGATAAAATTTCTGAGGCCGTTTCAAGAGTGGTAGCAGGGGCCTCAGTTGTAGAGATAGATTCAGCTGAACTTTGAACAGTTTTCTCGGTTTCGGCTGAAACCGAGACACTCGCGGTTTGCTTAACCATGGTTTCGGCCGAAACCGCGGACCGCGAGTGTCGGTCTTTATCTTTGCGTTTTTTGGCAGATTGGGTAGTCGGAGGATCCGACGGCATAATGTACGCAAAATCAGAACCGAAAAACTGTTCAGCAAACTCCGACCGACGCCTAAGTGTTCGTCGGTTGAACACAGGCGAACAGGCTGCTACGTCGTGGGCTGGGCCTAAACAAGGCAGACAATAAGAGTGGAAATCTTTATGAGGTATTTGTTTCCCACAGGTTAAACAATTATTAACTTTTTCTGACATCGGCTGAGGCAAGAAAGAGTCCCCAACGGGGTACTTAGCTTTAGAAGTCTTCGAAGTAGTATTCGGTAGAAGTAATCTCTGGATCCGACCGACCGGCACTTGTGAACAGCTTCTGCTTCGGGCGCCACGCGGCAAGAAAGACTGAGGAAAATGACGTCGGCTGATGCCTTTATACCCGAAGACCAACAGAGATGACGTCGGGTGAAGTGCGACATCAGCCGAAGCCGGTCCCGGACTTTGGAATCCGGCCGACTGAAGGGCTGCCTGACGACAGGACAACCCAGTTGTTATGACTGCAGATGCATCCATGAAGGACATATATATATATATATCTATATCTATATATATATATATATATATATATATATATATTAGTTTCATAGGTTCATTATATATATATATATATATCTATATATATATATATATATATATATATATTAGTTTCATAGGTTCATACTAGGCTATCTGCCCTAGGGCATTTACAAGCCTAGCCAGAGTGTGTTTGGCTTTCACAACCCATTTTAAATGAATTTTGCTATGCCCTTTTTCTAGGTTAGTATACTGTGCCTCTGTCTAACAGTGACACAGAAGTGATACCCGAAGTAAATCTACGATCTCCCCATCCACTCATCAAGATTCCTCTTGAAGAGAGTCAATGAGGGACTCTGCCTAACCTGGACTGGGATTTTATTCCAGAGTGAGGGGTGCCTCTGGGTTATGAATCTGTCCCTCCAGCATGTCCTATTTATTTCTGTGCTGAGGTTCAAGTCTCTCGAGCGCGTAGCTCGATGGGATTTGGATTTTCTGAGGTGCAGCATGTCCGTTAATTCCGGGTTGGACATGGCTTTATATGTCAGGCACAGATCGCCTCTGAGCAGGCGGTATGCCACTGAGTACAGCTGGAGTTTCTTTAACCGGGCAGCATATGGCATCTTTTTGAGCCCTTTGATCCTCTTGGTGAGGTACGTTTGGGGTCTTTCCAGTTGCTGCAGGTGTCTGGTAAGGTACATCCCAAAAGGGGCATTGTACTCAATTATGGGCCTGATGAGGGATGAGTAAAGAGGCACAATGACCTCCTCTGATCTAGATGTGAATCCCTTCATGATTAGGTGGGCTATATAAAATGTTTTTATAACCACTTTGGCCATGTGGTTGTCGAATGAAAGATTGCTATCAACTTGGGTCCCCAGGTCCCTAATTACTTCTTCCATACTTAATGGATTACCATCTATGTGGTAATTTGTGGGCACTTTGTTTTTGCCGAAGGGGATAACTATACACTTTTTGGCGTTTAGCTTGAGGCCATGGCTCTGGCACCAGTTTCTATGAGGCCCTTTTGTAGGATGCTTGTGTCGGCTGGAGAGTCGATTATGGCGCCCAGTTTGCCGTCATCTGCGAACTTGTCAGCCACAGTCCTTCCATCTTGGCCTGTACCTCCGAGAAATATATACCGAACAAGAGAGGTCCAAGGAATGAGCCTTGTGGGACGCCACTTGTAACTGGTTTGGAGTCTGACATTGCTCCAGCAATTCTAACCATGTGGGTTCTGTCCTTGAGCCAGTTTGAAACCCATCTAGTGACATAAGGGTTTATATTTAAGCTGGTGAGCTCATCTATAATGCCTGAGTGGGGTACTGTATCGAAGGTCCAGGTAGGCTGTGTGGACCACCTTCCCCTCGTCAATGGCTTTGATGACTGTTTAAAAGAAATCGACCAGGTTTAAGAGGCAGGATCTGCCCTTAAAGCCGAACTGGGTAGGATCCAGTGTCTGTAGGTCCCCAATATCTTTATTTATGAGGTCCCTGATGATCCTTTCCATAGCTTTGCAGACCAAGCTAGTCAGGTAATAGGGCGATAGTTTCCAGGATCTGTTGAGGCACCACCTTTGTGAAGAGGGACCACTGTTGCTGTATGCCACTCTTTGGGTACATATCCTGTAGTAAGGCTGAGATTGAACAGTAGTTTTATGTTTGGGTTTAGTTCTTCTTGGAGTTCATGTAGGACGCAGCCCGGGACACCGTCTGGTCCCATTGATGCTGTGTTTTTTGCTTTGGAGAGGGCGGCTCTTAGCTGAGCATCTGAGATGTCAGGGGGGCAGCACTCTGCTGGGATAGATATTTGCCCTTTTGGTGGGGAAGGGGGGAGAAGTTTGCGCTGAACCTGTCAGCTAGGATGTTGGCAATGTCTGTGGGTTCGGTGTATTTTTTGTCATTTTGGACTAATTCTGAGCATATCTGGGAATTCCCGCCCAGGTTCCTAACATAACTAAAGGAAGCCTTGTGATTATCTTTAGTGTCCTGTGCAATTTTTCTCTCGAAGCTGGCCTTAGACGATTTTATGAGTGCCCGTAGTTATTTTGCTAATACTGATCAGAGACGCCTTCCCTTTTTGGGATTTTGCTCTATCATGTAGTAGCTTCCTCCTTCTATTGTATAGTTTGTTTATGGCTGGGGTCCACCAGACAGGATGCCTGCCTTTGGAGGATTGGGTCTTGGTTTTGTCTGGGATTGCATGATCCATGCATTCCTGAAGGTGTTCATAGAATGCGTTTATAAAGGATTCTGCGGTCTGGGCTGTATTTTCCACAGGCCCGGGGGCTTTGAAGGATTCCACCTCAGTTTTCATGACTGTGAAATTTGCTTTAGAGAAGTTTTTCACTGTGGTTTTCTGGGCAGGGGCTGGGGTCGGGATGTGAATATCAAGTGAGATTAGTTTATGGTCTGATCTTACCAGTGAGGGATACACTTCTGGTCTGGAGCATAGAGTCCTCATGTTGGTGATGATCAGGTCCAGTATGTTTTCCCCTCTTGTGGGAGTGGTAACAAGTTGTTCCATAGCATTTGAGTTTATAAATTCTAGGAACCTTTGGGCTAGGGTGTTGGAGCTAGAGTAATGCTCCCAGTCTATGTTTGGGTAGTTGAAGTCGCCCAATATAATGGTGTTTGGAGAGACCCTCATATTTTCCAGTGTTCTTAGGAAGGCCGAGTGGGGTTCCTGGGTTTGGGAGGGTGGTCTGTAGCAGGCTATAAATTGGAAGGCAGTTTTACCCACTGTTAGTTGCACATGGATAGTCTCTGATGCTTCGTGCTGTGCCACCAATCTGGAGGTGTGGGTATCTTTGACGAATATTGATACTCCCCCTCCTTTTGTGGTTCGGTCCAAGTTTTGGGTCCGAAAAACATGGTATGGAGGTATAACCTGGTAGTACTGGGGTGCTCTCGGGAGCCTTGAACCAGGTTTCTGTTACTGCACAGATATCGATGTTCTCCATGCTAAGGAGAATTTCGAGTGCGTGCATCTTGAGGTTTAGACTTCTGGCATTGAGTAGCGTTACTCTTAGTTTCTTATCCCTTGTGATACCTATGGAGGTGGGTTTGTCTTTTGAGCCTTGCCTAAAAAAGGCACTATGGGGGTAGCAAGAGCCTTTGCCAATAACCAAAAGCCCAGGGGTGACAGGTGCAAGCCGTCCCTAGTGAAGCATCGTGGCTTGTCGAGCATGTCATCCCAGGCTGACAGGCATTGGCTCCCCTTTGAATGACACCAATACTTAAGCCAATTGTTGAAATTGATCATCTTGTCTTCATATTGTGGCATCATTCTTGGTGAGGGTACGATGCTACTCAAGGTCAGGGTCATACCGGCCTAGGCTACATGCTCAGAGAGCTCCTCTAGGTCTCTTTTCATGTAATCCAGGGAGGTATGTCTCGGGTCATTCACACCAGCTTGGACAATGACTGAGTCATATTTGTAGTTGCCTTGGAGTGAACTGAGTGCTTGTGTTATGTGGCGGATCCTAGCGCCCGACAGGCAGCTCACCATGACCTTCTCTTTGTTCAGCCTGGTGAGCGGGACGTCAGTGTGCCTGACGATAAAATCAGCTATTACAAGTGTATCAGGTGTGTTGTTTAGCCTTAAGGACTGTGACTGTTCGGCACACTGGCTTTGTGAGCTGTGTGTTGCACGTGTTTTATTTTGGGGCAGCGGTTGCTTGGGTGTCTGCTTTGGTGGTCTCTGTTGCTTAGGCAGATTTTTATTTAGAGCCTCCGAGTATGTTTTTGTGTGTTTATGTGTTTGGTTTGCTGTCGTGGTAGGTCTATGCGAGACTGGAATTGTAGTGAGTGTGGTTTCCTTCTCCTCCTGGCTGGTTACGCCAGTACTGAGTTGAGAGAGCTTAGCCTCCAGTTTAGCTATATGGTTGCATCTCTCACATGTGCTGGAATTTGTTGGGAGGAGGAGAGGGTTGTCTGTGTACATGAGGCAGTTGTAACATTGCCTCAAGATTCCCAGATTCACCAGCTGGACCGGAGAGGAGATTGAAAACTGACCTTTGGACATGCTAGAATAGTACTGGGAATTCCTTTATAATTGAAAAAAGGGCCAATGGGGAACAAGGTACTCAAGGGGAGTTTGTGAGGGTGTAGTGCTTTTAATTTTTTAGTGCTGACTTATATAATTGCTTTAGTGAGCAAGTGCCATGCTTTAGAGTAGGAACAGGGCGTTTATTATGAGAACTAGATCAGTCCTAAGGGAAAAAGTGAAGAGCAGACTTTGTGGAGCCGAGAGTGGTTTAAACTCAATTAAGCAGCGTTGCTCAATGCTGCGCTATGCGCAAAGCCACGCTAAAGTGCGTTTTATACAGGGGGGACTTGAAAGAGCTAGAAATTGGCCCTAAACAGCCAATAGACTACCAGATTCTTGTGCTGGGAACACTCCTCCAGGGATAGATAGGCTGCTCTAAGCTCCCCACTGTGTGTGTGCGTGTATATATATATATATATATATATATATATATATATATAGATATATATATATACACATATACATATACACACACACACACATAGAGATAAATATATATATATATATATATATATATATATATATATATATATATATATATATATATATATATATATATATATATAATATTTATTTATTTATTTATTTATTAACAACCCCAGTGAAGAAACAAACTGGCACACTGGATACCAATGAGAACAGAACACTAAGATCAAAGGCCAACTGTTCTCAGAGAAACGTAACACAGGAAGCACGCTAGTAAATGCTATCTAACTACAAAAAAATACACTAACAACAGCTATATAAAGCTATTTAAATATGAAAATAGCGGAACGTATCCAAAAATTTAACAAAATGTGTTGGACTTCTCCACGGCCAAGAAGAAGCACATCCAAACTCGTCGACGCAGCAAATGAGATCTGGGGATTGTACTGGTGCACCATGGGATACCTACCTAGCCACAAGCCAACTAGAAGACTTTGAGCTAGTAAAAAGGCTGAGTCGGAGCAAAGGATCAGCTCCGAACCCATGTGTAAGAATGAAGGCGAGATAGGACTACAGAACATGAAGTTGGTTTAGAGCTAAGGTGTTAGGGTGTTCCGGCCAGGAAAGCTGTTTTAGGGCTTGACAGTGGTGGGTGAGGAAGGAGGAGTTTGTGGTGAATTTTGCTATTTTTTGTAGCATACTGATACCTTGTTTAAATCACTCTTGTTTAGATTAATTATGGCAGGACAAGCATACAGTAAGGTAGAGAGAAGATGGATATGAGCTAGGGTAATTTTACTGTTGCTGGTTAGGAAGTTTTTACATCTGTAAAGAGTACCTAGTTTTTTGTTGACTTTGGTTATTGTATGAGCTATGTGTTTGTCAAATTTCATATGGTCAATAATGACCTCTAGTAATTTGGTTTGTGTGACCGGGGAGATAGGGTTATCATCTGATGCAGAAATACAGAATGGGGAGTAGGTACTATTGCTTTGGAAGGAAGGAAGAGCATAAATTGGATCTTTTGAGGATTTAGTATTAGCTGGAAGTTTGTTAGCCATGTTTCGATGGATGTAAAGGCTTCTTGGGTCTTGATGTAAAGTTGTTGGAGGGTAGGGGCAGAGCAGATTAAGGTTGAGTCATCAGCGTACTGAACCAGGTTTGCTAGAGGGGTGGCTTTGTGAAGATTATTTGTAAATATAGTGAAAAGTAAGGGTCCTAGGATTGATCCTTGGGGTACTCCATTTTACAGGAAGTAAGGGGGAAAAGAGTTTTTCCACTGAACAGCTTGTTGGTGTTGGGAGAGGGTCTTGAAACCATAACAGAGTGGGGGTAGTTAGTTTTAATTTTGAGTGTGATGTTAGAAGCTTTGTATGGGAGACTATCAAATGCCTTTGATAAGTCAAGGAAAACTGCAGACGGTAGCTGGACGTTGTTGCTTTGCAAATTTACCGGTTTACTAAAATGGATGAGTGCAGTGGCAGTGCTATGGCTGGGATGGAATCCATATTGAATTTTGGCAAGCAGATTGTTGGAGAGGAGATGTGTTAGGATCTGGGTGTGGATACATTTTCCAGTATTTTAGCCAGTGGGGAAAGTATAGCTATAGGGTGGTAGTTTGTTAGGTCAGTGGAGGTGCCCCCTTTGTGTATTGGTGTAATGGAAATTTTCCAGAGAAGTGGCACCTTTTGTTCCAAGATTGATCTGTTAATGATTATAGAGATTGGGTAGGAAATGGCTTTGGCAACTATTTGTAGGAATTTGGCAGGTAGTTTGTCTATTGCTAGGGTGGCGGGTTTAAGTTTGGTTAGATATCTATAGATGGTATAAGCTGGTACAGGTTGACGGGTGAAGGTGTTATTTGATGGCTTACAAAGTATAGTGGGGGTTGAGGAGGGTGGATCTGTTGACAGCTTTAGTATAGAGTTGGTAAAAAATCTCAATGACTTGAGTGGTTGTGTTTATAGAGGTGGTGTCTATGCTTGGATGAGGAGTTGGTGATTTACCATGGATCTGAACCAAACAGTTGAGGACAGAATGAAAACTGACATTAGATCCAAGGCTTCTGTGACCCCTATGAGGAGGAGGGGGTGGACAAGATGAAAATGAATTACAATCATGTAGATCTATCAAAACGATAAGTACATAAATTTTGTACCTGACAAAACCAAGTCCATATTCTTCAAGCTTGTAGGGCACAATCCCAAGTTCATCCTCCTGGGGTGAATCACAAAATCACACCTTTGGTAACTGTGGCCCTGAAGAAACACAAAAGCCTAAAGATCACATCCAGCTCTTAGTGCCTTGCAAAAGTTTTTTTTTTTTTTTTTTAATATGCATTTTGTCTCTATAACCGTCAATCATGGAGTTTCACCTGACTGGTTATGAGCCCATTCATGTCTTAGCAACTGGGAACTGCCTGATACCATATGTGGAGAGCCATTGGTGGAGGGGTCTTCATTCACATGACCATGAGGGTTGTGTCTCTACTAGCGTTCTGGTAATGAGGACATTTAACTTGTTAGCCTAACCTCTCCCCTGACAAGATGACATGCAACACGTGTCAATACAAGGGCCACAATAACTTCTCCCTCACAAATACACACTCCTGTGCACTTGCT
This sequence comes from Protopterus annectens, assembly GCF_019279795.1. Classification (NCBI taxonomy): domain Eukaryota; kingdom Metazoa; phylum Chordata; order Ceratodontiformes; family Protopteridae; genus Protopterus; species Protopterus annectens. The sequence continues at coordinate 327,193,349 of NC_056739.1, read as the reverse complement.
CAAGGCAGACTACCATTCACTGGTGGCCTGGTACACCACTTGCCTGCTCAAGGTTAGGTGGCCACCTCTTTCCTCTGAAGGACTACTGCAACCTGCGATGGACTTCACTTCATTCCCCCCAGGATGGGCATCCCCATCCTCACAACCAGCTCCACTGAGCTTCCAATCCACTAACTGAACTCTGAGTCACCTGGGCCACAGTCAAGGATTTATCCCTTTATGCTAGTGGAGCTGCCTCCAGTGACTTGCAAAAGCATTGAGAAAAGCCAAAGTTACAGCCGTGCAAATGTCATCTAAGGATGTGTTCGCAAAAATGTTTGTAAACTATCCACAGCTCTAGCTGAATACACTGCAAGCATAACAAACAGTTGTACTAGATATGACAAAATGGGATATAATCTGAAAGCCAGCTGGACCGGTCAACACTGCTTACTTTGGATTTCAATTTATTTAACAAAATTAAAAAATAGGAATCTTTTCAGACGACTTTTGTTCTGTCCATACAAGATCTCGGCTGTCTATGCACATCTGAAAAATGCAGAATGTATTTATCTTTACAGGAATAATTTGTAAAGAATACAGGAAAGGCTTGTATATATAGATTCAAACTTGTTTTTGTGGCTACCATAGTAATAAAAAAAGCTTGTTTCCAGCATACACCATCCTTATGAAAGGCCTAATAAGGAGGTTTCAAAAAGAGAATAAGCATAAATAAACTTTAGGAATCTCTTAGCAAATGTGTTTGTTGATTATGTTTTCTAGTTGATGGATAAGTAGTAAATCACCCATAATTAATGTATGATGGGCAACAGCTATATTTCTATCTGCTTAAGTAACTTTTTTTTTCCTGGACCTTGGCCAGTGGCTCCACTACTAACAACCAAATGGCCCATTTGTTCTGGGGCTACAGGAGCCGGGCACACTCAAGTTAGGTGACAGCCTGACTGGGACTTCCATGTGAGAACAAATGGGCAATCAGCTATGTAACCTGTAACAAGAGTCACGTGTAAGGAGCAGGTCAGCTGGCTGGCCCGGGGAGTGGGGAAGGGAGGTATTGTGAGCATACCCTTCTACCTCAGTGGCTCTGCAGGAGGAAACATCGCTCTGCATGCCAGCTTCCCTTGGCTTACAGGTGCTACTCACTGTGACTGTGCAAACTAGGCTGTCTCTGTCTCCAGCGGAACATTTAATGCTCTTATTAAGTCCCATTATGTGCCTAGCAGTCTTCTTCCTCCCAGGATGGGTGAGCTGGCAGTAGCAACGCACTGTCATCCTCCTCGACCAACTCCTACAAGTACTGGTGATGCTAATCAAACTCCGATCACCTGCACTGCGGTGAGGGCTTTATCCCTCTATGCCACAGAGCTGGCTAGATAGTTTAAATAACTTTATACTCATGAGGGGATATAGACACCAACATGTAGTTACCAAGAAGATGAAACTTGATTTTTTGATTACTACTAGGCTTTCTAGATGTTCCAGGTAGCATTCTTGTAGGATATGATAAAGAATGCATCACTCAAAAACTGACCAGGCTATCTTCTCCCCTAGAGCTGGTAGTGAGAAATTATGGGATTATGGGTCTTAAGGCAGTGGGCAACTGAGAAATGATGGGGATTACAGATAATGCAATACAGTTTCATAGCTCTCAGAGGGTCTGTAGGCAAGATATGTGCTGACCATGGGTATGGGGGCAGTGCTGTCAGTACACTGAAATCATGTTTCCAAAATTACATACATTTGTTCAAAACTCAAAAAGGCTTCAAAGCTACAGTGACAGACTTCCATCATTAAGCTGTTTTACCTTAATGTTGATAAAATTAGAATTTGCTATTTTCAGATATCCAGAAGTCAGACTCTGCCTAAAAAAGCATTACAGGGACAGCAAATGTATTAGTGAGCACGCAAAAACAGTGGTAAACCAGGTAGGCCTGTCTATCATTACTTTCCATATTGAGACAAATTGAATTTCCCTATAATGGGCCAGTTAACTATGCAATTGTTGATACCGATGATCTTGCCTTTAAACTAAAGCATCATTCTTAGACATGTCAGGATAGTGCTCAAGACCACACCTCTAAAAAGTCTGAATTTTTGAGGGAAACCCTTAATATTTTCTCAAACATTTTCTGCATCCCTCCTAAAACTAGAAATTGTTTTGAGAAGTTAAGTCAATAGTACGGACATATAACAAGTGTCCCTAATTTGGGCCATTTTCAATAAAAAGAAGTTATGTCTTACCCTAATGTTCTGTGTTGTCAATCTTCACTAATCCTCGACTGTGGGCTCAGTTCTGAGCCTTGGAAGAAACGTGGATGTTTATTTCAGCTTGCGCCTCCCAAACTCTCGAGCCAGGCTTTTACCCATAATGCTCCTCTTAAAATTACCTCAGATCGCGTTTGCCTAAATTAGTGACAGACATACAAGTAATAGGAAGAAGAGACCAGATGTGTCCATAAAAAGAAGCCAGTCCTGAAGAATTCGATCCACTAAGAGTTTCAGGTTGGGGAACAGAGGGGAAGATGTCAAGGATTAGTGAAGATAAACAACACAAATGGTATGTTATGGTAAGACAACTTCTTTATCTGATGATATCAATCTTCACTTAATTCTTGACTGTGGGACAGAGTCCCCAGCTACCTGAATCTTAGGAGATCTAATGGAAGAATATTCCTGAGCAGCATTGAACCGAATGATGCCCATCCCCTACAGAACTGATCAAGTTTGTAATGAGTGATTAACGCGCTGCACAAATGTTATCTAAAGAAGTTCTGGAATGAAAAACTGCGATAGGGCATGAAGGATAGAACTCTTTCGATTGATAAATAAATGTAATACGGTTTCTAAACCATTTCGACAAGGTAAGCTTCAAAACAGGATTGCCTAAATAAAGAGAAGAAAAGGACACAAACAATTGATCAGATTTTCTAAAGTCTTTTGTTCTGTGAAGGAAAAAAACGTAACTGTCTGTGGAAGTCTAATAAATGTAGGGAGTACTCCCTTTTGTTAGAAACATTGGGGAAAAAGACTGGAAGCTGAAGTGTCTGAATATTGGATTCTGAGACTACTTTTGGTAAAAAGGATAGTCTTTAGGGAAACCCCATTTTTGTGAAAAATGGTATAGGGTGGTTCAAATACCCTTCTTGCAGATGTAATGGCCGCTAAAAATAAAGTTTCCCATGACAGGAACTTTAAGTTGCAGGTAGCTGAAGGCTCAAAAGGGGATAAAGTAAGGGACTGAAGAACCAGGGAGGAACAGTTTTTTTTTTAAAAGGGGGTCTTAACATTAGAACTCCCTTTAAAAAGACTTTACAAAAGTTGTGAGACATCAGAGATGATCCTTCGAACCCTATGTGGAAGTTCGAGATTGCCACTAGATGAACTTTAATTGTTGAGGTTGAAGAACCAGACTGATAAGGAGTAGCTAAGAAGTCCTATACATTATGAACTGGAGTCATACAAGGGTCAAGTTCATTCATAAGGGCCCAATTTGCAAATTTTTCCCACTTGCTTTGATACAGTTTCTTAATCTGATGGTTTGTGATGGGCTACAAAGATTTGGCGGACAGGAGAGAAGAGCCTGTGAGCTTGAGATGATGAAGGTTCGGATGATCCAAGCCCTCCGGATGGGACAGCAGATCCGGAGTGGGGCCCAGTATCCATGGTTCCCAAATAAGACGAGACCAAAGGAAGGGGAACCAAACTTGTCGAGGCCAGAATGGGGCAATGAGGATTACTGAGTTCTCCAGCCTCTTGGCTTTCTTTAGAAACTGGGATATCAAGGGAGTTGGTGGAAAGGAAAAGAGGAGACTGGGGGGCCAGTTCTAGAGAAGAGCCTCTGGGTGACTCCCCCGGGGGGGGGGGGATTAGGCAAAAGTAACTGCAGCACTTGTTGTTTAGGGGGGGACACAGATCACAGTAAGGTTGGCCCCAGTGACAAAAAAATATCTTTCATCACTGCAGGATTGAGAGAGCACTTATGAGGTATGAGGATGGTTCTGCACAGTTTGTCCACTATCACACTGGATCTCTGTGGAATACACATTGCTGTGAGAAAGTGGTTGGAAGAAATTCCCCATTACCAGACTCTGAGGGCTTCTTGACACAGTGGGTAAGATTTGGTTCCCCCTTGTTTGTTGATAGACATGCCCGGCATGTCTGTCTGATTTGCTACTGTTCCCAGAGGAAGGGCATCTTGGAAAGCTTGCAACGCTAACAGTACTGCCCTCATCTCTAGAATACTGATGTGCAAGCTGACCTCTAGTTGGGACCACGTACCTTGAACTGTCCTTCCCAGATAATGCCCCCCCCCCCCCCACAATCTTGGAAGCAGCCATGGTCACTATGGCTTGGGGATGTGGAAGAATGAAAGGTCATCTCAAGAGAAAAGTACAGTTGTGTACACTTACCATAAATGTAGATGTTACAGTGTATTCACTGCTGCAGTCATCACATTTGGGTTATCTGCTTGCAGTAGCCCTCAATCAGCCTGATTAACAAAGTCTTGGGTCCTGCATTGGTTGCTGTCTCTTCTTCCGTGACGTCAGGCAGTCAGGGGTATAAAACATGCAGCCGATGCCATTACATCAGTTTTTCTTGCTCCAAATGTCACGTGCCCCCTTAAAGGGAAGCAATAAAATATATATACAAGGATATACCTCCAATAAAAAAGCAAATACACCACAAAGCTTTTAAGCATAGTAAAGGAGAGTAGAGGTGTAGCCAAAAAAAGTCGGGGGCTGGAGGGAGGGTAACCAGGACTGCAACAGTGAATACACTCGAACATCTACATTTATGGTAAATATACACAACTGTACTATGTTCTTCGTGTTTCACTGTTGCGGTCATCACATTTGGGTAGATTTCCAAAGCTAAGGATGGGAGGAGGAGTTTAGATAGCATTAGGACCAGCTATAAGGCCCTGCAAGACTGCAGTGGCAAAGTCAGCTCTGGATTTAGAAAAAATTGGCAAATGGTAATGCTTGGTGAAAGTATGTACAGAACTCCAGGTAGCAGCTTCTAGGATGTCCCTGGTAGGGACACCTCTGAGAAAGGCTGTAGAGGTAGATACAGCCCTGGTTGAATGGGGTCTGATCCCCTATGGGATAGATTTTCCATGCTGCTTATAGCAGAAATGAATGCAATGGCCTATCCATTTAGAAATGGTTTGCTTTGAAATAGCCTTACCCTCTCTGCCCCTGCAGCAAATGCCACCAGCAGTTGTTCAGATCTCCTTTGAGTTTAGTCCTGTCCAATAAAATCCAAGTTGTATGTGCACATCTAAGGAGTGCAGTATCTGTTCCCCTTTTTTCTGTGGATTAGGAAAGAAGGTTGGCTTCTAGATCCTGAGAATGTTGACACCATAGGCTTTTTAGATACCATTGTAGTTTCCTCATATGCAGTCTTGCATATGGAATTAGAAGAATGCAAGAGGCCATGAACCCAAAGGCTTGCAGTATTTGCCTTGCAGATAGTAGGGTTTTTGTGGCCACTAGTTTGAAGTAGGTTGTCAAATGAATTTGTTTCTCTGGCAAGAGGAAAGCCATCTGGGAAGTTCTACTCAAGCTTGCTACAAAGAATATAATTTGTTGACAGGGTACCAAGTGTGATTTCTTTTCGTTTATGGTATACCCCAGGCAAGTTAGCATTCTTTGTACAAAAGCCAGATGATTCAAAGGCTTCCTGCCTGAATTAGACAATCGTCCTGGTATGGGTATATTTGAATATTTCTTTGCCTGCAAAATGCAATGACTAGAGCTAGGCACTTTGTGAATACCCTGGGCGCAGTTGATAAGCCAAAGGCCAGTGCAGAGAACTGATAGTGCATGTAGCCTGCTTTGAAGCGTAGGTATCTTCTGCAAGATTCCCTGATTGGGATGTGCAGGTATGCTTCCTTTAAATCGAGTGTTGCCAACCAGGGATCTTTGCCTAGCATAGGAAGCAACTGGTGAAGAGTTAGCATCTTGAATTTTGGAATCACCAAAAAGGTGTTTAAAGTAGACAGGTCCAGGATAGGACGCCATGAATAGTCTTTTCTGGGTACCAGGAAAAGTCTTCAGTAGAAACCTTGTCCCTTTTCCTCTTGTGGTACAGTCTGAATAGCCTTTATGCTTAAGAGAGAGTACTTGCTTTTGAGCCTCTGCCCACTGATCTGGAGGCAGATCTGGCCAAACTTTTGGGGTTGGCAATGTGTGGAAGTAAAATCTGTATCCTTGGGAAACTATATTTAAAATCCATTTGTCCTGGGTAATGGGTTCCCAGTTTTTTGCATGTAGAGCAATCTTTCCCCCCAAAAGGGGCAGTCAGTTGAGAAGTGCTTGGAGGTTTTAAAGTTAAGTCACCGAGACAGTTTACCAGGGGGAGGGGGGGGTTACTACTCCCAGATTTGGAAGTGGGGGACCCCCATTGCTTAGTCCTGTGTGTACCCTGGGACTGAAGCCTGGGTGTTCTACTGGATCTGGGTTTGGACTGAGAAGGCCTGGAATAGGCAGGAAAGGACCAACTCTTCGAGGGCCAATGCTTACTAAATCTTGGAGGTTGTACTTGTAAGAAATCTAAGTTTGCATAGAGTTAGCCTTTTCCTCCATCTTTTTAAGAACTTATTCTGCCTTGTTGCTAAACAGGCGGTCCTGATTTAAGGAAGCATCCAGTAATTTAGCTTTAACATGATCTGGCAAGGATTGCTCCTTAAGCCAAGCATGCCTTCTAAGTACAGACCCAGTAACAGCAGCCCTGCAAAATGCCTATAGTGAATCAAAAGCACATTGCAAAGTATGTTTTCCAACCTGTTCAGCAGAATGCATTAAATCCTGTAAATCCTTATTTTCAGCACAATCAGGAATCAACATAATTTTCTGTTTAAGCAATCAAATAATATGTTGCTGATACTTTAACATATGAAACTGGCAGTTTAAGACCCTAATGGGTCAAGGTTGCAGAACTGTATACCTTCTCACCCCATCTATCCAGCGCCCTGGAATCTGTATCAGAAGGGGTAGGATTTTTGGCAGTATTAGCTTTAATGCCTTTGGGTCCCTGTGAAATGGTCTCAGGATCCGCAGTAGGATTTTTGAAGAGGAACTTGTGAGAGTCAGGAACCCTGTAGTATCTATCAGGTTTTCTGGGAGCAGGAGGTAAAGAGTCAGGGGCCAAGCTAGATTCCGAAAAGGCATCATCAACAATGTCTAGTACAAGACGGATAGCTAAAGGCCTGTGCTGGGGCAGGAGTAAGAAATCCCTAAGCCTCCTTAGAATCCAAGAAATCTGGACTTTCCCAACGAAAATGCTCCCTACAAGTATGCAAGGTTTCACCAAAAGAGAAATCCCCTGGGGGGGGGGGGTTGGCAGAGGGGATAGAGTCCTCAGCATCAGAATTCTCATAGGTAGATTAGGGTAAATCCTGGTCATCAGAGGAAACAGAAATTTCAGAATCCTGGTCAGAAGTATCATAAGCAAACTCAGTCCTAGGTCTCTTAGAGGGGGAAGGTTGGCTTCTCCTGATTAAAGTAATAAGGTCTTCAGTTATTTGTTTTTTTAGGTAAAGAGGCATGACCTTGCTGTCTGCGCGTCAGGTTTCTAGGCATGGTTCGGGTTTTAGGCCTTGGAGAAGATGGCATCTGTTTAATATGCAAGTCAGTAGGCCTGAATACACCCTCAGAAGCCGGTGCCTGCACAGCGGCTGCGGACCGATCCAAGGTAGACACATCCGCAGGTTCCACAGTTGAAGCATCTCGCGGCATACCGGACTCCGAATGGGTCTCAGTAGAGGCCTGTGAATCTGAAGTAGTGGGTATTAGGGGCTGCGAAAGCGCCTCACTGAGTACCGGCAAACTGGCGACTAGCTTAGAAGCATTGATGGCAGCTTTGGACCTAGGCGGCCTGTCTATCTTGGCGTTTTTTCGGAATGACAGCAGTCGGATGGCTTACCGAAGACATATCTGGATAACTGAACAGAGCACCAAAATATTTAGAAGCGAAAATATACCGACGACAGATGGTTCGTTGTTTAAATAAGGCACAAAACAGACAGCGAGGTATGTCGTGGTCAGGGCCTAGGCAAAGAATACAGTATGAATGAAAATCTTTATGAGGTATTTGCTTTCCACAAGAAATGCAATTATTTACTTTTACTGACATCTGTTTAGAGCAAGAAAAAGTTTCCCCAACGGGGTACTTAGCTTTTAGTTGAAGACTTCGGTTCTGAAACTCAAACGAAAAGTTCAGGAGTCGGCCGACTGGCACTTGCGAACTGCTTCGGCTTCGGGCACCGCAAGGCAAGAAAGACTGATGTAATGGCGTCGGCTGCATGTTATACCCCTGACTACCTGACATCACGGAAGAAGAGACAGCAACTGACGCAGGACCAAAGACTTTGTTAATCAGGCAGACTGAGGGCTACTGCAAGTAGATAATCCAAATGTGATGGCTGCAACAGTGAAACACGAAGAACATCTGATCGGAATGGAACCACCACGAAAGATCCTGTTTGCAGCAATTGGCAATTACGATTTGGCAAGACACTGGCTGATGTATCACAGACCACTGGAAGGCAAGTAACCATTGTAATATTCGCATGTGGTACCTTGCTAAGAGGACAAGAGTGACTGACGCTGCTATTGAGCCCAAAAGTTGTAGGGCTAATCTGGCTGGAACCCTTCTGGTTTGGGTAATTCATCTGACCTGGGATCAGATTCATTGTCTTTCTAGAGGAAGTGAAGCAATTCCTGTAACAGTGTCCAACTGGGCTCCGATTAACTAATTGTTGAGAAGGCTGTAAATTTGACTTTTCATAATTTATTGTGATGCCTAGAGATGCAGAGTGTAATCTCTTGCCAGTTCTAACTGACGTCTGGTGGTAGTGGCAATGAGCCAATCATCAAGGTATGGAAAAACTCGAAATCCTTGCAGTCTGAGATGAGCCGCAAACACTGCCATGCATTTGGTGAACACCCTGGGGGCTGAGACGAGTCCAAAGGGCAGTGCTCTGAATTGGAAATGACTGACTCCCAGCCAGAAGTGCAGGAACCTCCTTCCATTTGTCCATTTTTGTGTGGTAATACGCATCCTGGTGGCCTATGCAGCACATCTAATTGCCTTTTTCCAAGAATGGAAGTATTGACTGTGCAGAGACCATCTAGAATATGGTTTGTTGAACTGGCTGAGATCCAGAATGGATCTCCAGTCCCTTATTTTTTGGGGGCACTAAAAAGAACCTTGAGTAGAATCCAGATCCTATTTGGTCTGATGGAAGTTTTTGGATGACTTGTCTAGCAGTTTTTGAATTTCTGCTACTGCTGCTTCCCTGTGATTGGGTGGAACGGAACATCCAGAAGTCTTTTCTGGGTTCCTGGGAATAAAGATATTGGGATTTTGTAACCTCTGGATATTATTCTCTGCACCCATCTGTCCGAAGTTATTAGTTTCCCAGGTGGGATAGTGCAGAAAAAGTTATCCCCAGACAAATCGGGCTTTCCTTCAGGGATGCTGGTAGGAAGTCCCAAAGAAGGAATCTCTGGAACCCTGATTTTCTGGACCACTTCTGCCTCTGGGGCAGCATCTTCCATCACTTCCCCCTCTCCCCGGGGAAAGTCCTTGCCATGCGAATCCAGGAAAGACCCTTGGAATTTTTTAAATAAGTCTCCCACTTCTCTGGTTTCTAGAGCAAGACCTTGGAAGAGTGGAGAAAAGTATGCCTATGGCAGACCGTCTTTTCCTACCTTTTTCACACCTGGCAAGTGTCTCTAATTTTGGGCCAAATAGGGATGATCAGTCAAATGGATCGCTGATGAATGACACACTAAATGCCTCTGCCAAGTCGCACGAACACATCCAGGAGGGCCTTCTAATGGCTATGCCTGAACCCACCACTCTACTCATCCCTTCAGCTGCGTGAACAATGAGCCTCATGGATGAGTTAGAAATAGCTTCCAGGATTGCCAGCTGTGAGGCAACTGTCACACACCTGTTCAGCGACTGCTTCTGAGAGAGTATCTGAGAGCTCCTTGATCAGATCCCTCTGCAATCTCACAAAATGTGCCATGTAATTCAGGGACCTGAGAGCAAAGGTTGCTGAAACATAAACACGCTTCCTAAACCTAGACTCCTTGTTAGGAGGATAGATAGTGGGACTTTCCTCAGCAAGTTCCTTCTTAGTGACTGCTGGCATCACCATGGCGTCAAGAGATGTGCCTTTTGACTAGTGTTTTTCATCTTTAGGGGCTGAGAGGATGTGATCAGGTCTTTTGGGGATAGGTACGATGGAGTAGGACATCTTCCACGCCTGCTGAGTGATGAGTTTAATGAGATCATCTGCAGGCAGAGAGATCCAAGAAGTAGATGGTTTGGCTCAAAATGCCTCCAGGTGCACAGACTCCTCAAAAGGCTGGAGGGTAGACCAGACACCCCTCTCTTTCAGGATTTCCAGGATGCCCCCAAAGGAAACATCATCGGGGGTGACATGGGGGAACCTGCCCCCTCATCGAAGTCTGTATCTTCAGTGAAAGACTCCTCTGGGAGTCTAAGTGCTTCCTCTTGCACTTTTTCTTTGTAGGTACTTCCTTGGGGGATGTTCCGTGGAAGTATCCAAAGAAGAAACTACTAAGGTGGGTTTTTCTTGGAGAATTTCTGCCCTCTGTCCAGGGAATGAGACTGATGCCAGCTCTGGTCGAGATGGGGGGGGGGTCTATATTAGATGATTGAACTTTCAAAAGTTCGACTATCATATGGTCGACACCATATGACCGAATTTTTGAAAGTTGGAATGTTTTAACGGAGATCTCCATACAGCGCAGAAAGGGAAGATTTCTCTTTTCCATACTGTGGTGCAATCTCTGAGTTGGTATATTTAAAGAGCGGGGGTGTCAGGTGCACAGCCCCCCACATGGGGGGGGTGCAGGGGGGCTTTCCCCCTGCTTAAAACATTCAGATAGGTTATTTGTGTAGTTTATTTTTTTTTTATTAGATTTTTGAACTTTTAAAAGTTTGATCATATGGTGTCAACCATAGGACAGTCGAACTTTTGAAAGTTGTATTATCTAATACAGACCCGGTCAAGGGGATGACGGGATCTGTCCCGACTGGGATGGCAATGACAGAGTCCCCAACGGACATGGCCTTCTCCATGACTCAAAAGGCCTGCTCTCCCATAGAGGGATGGGAGCCTAGAACCGAAAAAGACTTCTTCAGAAAGTACAGTTGTGTACACTTACCATAAATGTAGATGTTAGAGTGTATTCACTGTTGCAGTCCTTACAAAATGGGTTATCCGGCTCCCGGTAGCCCACAGTCAGCCAGAATACCAAAGTCCTTGGTATATGACGTCGGCTGCCTTCGGATTAGGCCTGACGTCAGGTACAAAAGGCAGCAGACACCATTTCCTCAGTTTTTCTTGACTTAACTGTCAGGAGCCCCCCCAAAAAAGGTTAGACCAGGAAAAGAAAATCCAGTCTGTGCCCTAGGAAAAAAGGGGGGTTGGAAGGGGGGGAAACCAGGACTGTAACAGTGAATACACTTGAACATCTACATTTATGGTAAGTGTACACAACTGTACTATGTTCATTGTGTTCCACTGTTGCAGTCCTTACAAAATGGGTTGATTCCCAAAGCCCAGGAAAAAAAAAATAAAAGGGAGGAGGGACACCCACTGCTTAAGGGTTGGTAAGGATGCCCTGCAACACTGCAGTGGCAAAACCAGCACTGGACTTAGAAAACAAGGGTAAATTGCAATGTTTAGTGAAAGTGTGGACAGAAGTCCATGTAGCTGCTTCCAGTATGTCCCTAGTAGGTACACCTCTTAAAAAAGCTGTTGAGGTAGAGGCTGCCGTAGTAGAATGGGTCCTAATACACGGAGGAGAAACCTTACCATGCTGTAAGTAACAAAATATGAATACAATGAGCAATCCACTTCGAAATGGTCCATTTATAAATAGCTTTGCCCTGAGCTCAAGGAGCAAAACTGACCTACAACTGATCCGACTTTCAAAAAGATTTAGTCCTGCCCAGGTAAAATCTAAGCTGTCTATGCACATCCAGGGAATGCAGTAACCTTTCCCCTTTATTCTGAGGATTAGGAAAGAAACTTCAGGTCTGCTGAGGCAGCTGGGTTCAAAAGGAGGCAGAGTAAGTTTCTCAAGTACAAAATTGAGGTCCCAAGCAGAAGTAGGTGCCCTTCTAGGAGACTTTAAATTGCTAGCTCCCTTGAGGAACTGTTTCATCAAGGGATGACAGAAAATGGGATGTTCAAAGGAACAATGAGCAAAAATAGCTGAAGCATGGATTTTGATAGAAGAAAAGGAAAGTCCACCATTAAGCAAGCTTGCCAGATAGTCAAGAATAAGAGGAAGCATAGGTTGAGAAGGGTCTTCCCCTCTAATCTGCATCCAAATGGAGAACCTTTTTTCACTTATCTGCGCAAGATTTCCTAGGCCTTCTGGCCTCCTGGCCTCATGAAGGACCTCAACCACTTGTTGGGAAAGGTTTAAATTATGAGCCAAGTTGCCAAATGCAGAGTCTGAAGAGGCGGATGCAGAATTTCCCCCCTCCCGAACCACGAGATCTAGTATCAGGGGAAGATGCCAAGGCTGAGACTGGGAGAGACTGCGAAGTAGTGGATACCAATGTTGCCTGGGAGAGACTGCGAAGTAGTGGATACCAATGTTGTCTGGGCCAGTTTGGAGCTATGATGATGGCCCTTGGTTTTTCGTCCCTTATCTAACAGCATTCTGGGAAGAAGAGGCAGAGAAGGGAATGCATAGATCAAGAGCTCTGTCCAGGGGAAGGACAGAGCATCCACTTTCCAAGCTTTGTTGTGATGATCCCTGGTGCAAAAGGTCGGAAGAAGGTGGTTGGGTTGGAGATGAGAAGAGATCCACCTGGGGAGTGCCAAACGCTGAATGATGTAATATAAGATGGTCTTGTTTAGTTGCCACTCGTCAGGATCCAGGACCTGCCTGTTCAACCAGTCTGCCAAGGTGTTGAGCCTTCCTGGAAGAAAGTGAGCTATCAGATGAAAGCCCATGGAAGCTGCTATGGACCATAGTATCATACTTTTGTCTGCACAGGGGGTAAGAGTGCGTCTCCCCCTGCTTGTTGATGTACGACATGATTGCGGTGTTGTTTGTCCTGAACAGAAGGGTACCATGAGAGAGAATAAGTTTGAAAGCCATTAAGGCCTGCTGGACTGCCATTAATTCCTTCAAATTTATGTGCAAATGAACCTGTTGAGAGTTCCAAGTCCCCTTAATGCATCCGCCTTCTAGATGTGCTCCCCAAGCATAGTCCAAGGCATCTGTGGTGACAGTCTGGCTGGCAGGAGGTGGACAGAAAGGCAGGCCCTTGTTCTGTGCACAGGCCGTCACCCACCAAAGGAACTCCATCTGCAGGCAGGGAATCAGCAGCAGTATCAAGTCTAAATCCTGAGTGTGTTGTCACCAAGGTTTTTGAGGTACCACTGTATTTTCCTCATATGCAGTCTGGCATATGGAATCATCAGAATACATGAAGCCATGAATCTCAGGGCTTGCAGGAATTGCCTTGCAGAGAGCTGGATCATGCTTGCCAAATTTTTGAAGTAATTCGAATGATCCATTTGTTTCTCTTGAGGGAGGAATACCATCTGGGCGGCTGTGTTCAGGCTCGCTCCCAGGAATCCAATCTCCCTGGTGGGTATCAATTTTGACTTCTTTTCATTGATGGTGTAGCCCAAAGAGGTGAGAAGGTTCTTTACAAAGTCCAAATCCTTTAGAAGTTGCTCTGGAGAGTTTGCTTGAATAAGACAACCATCCAAGTAAGGGTAAATTTGAAAGTTTCTTTGCCTGCAAAAAGCAATGACTGGAGCCAGGCATTTGGTTAAAAACTCTGGGAGCAGCAGATAAGCCAAAGGACAGTGCAGAGAATTGGAAGTGCCTGTTCCTCGCCCCTGAAGTGAAGGAACTGCCTGCAGCTTTCCCTTACTGGATAAGCTTCTTTGAGATCCAAAGTCACAAGCCAGGAATCCTTGGCCAGCATTGGCAGCAACTGCTGAAAAGTGAGCATTTTGAATTTGGGAATCACCAGAAAAGTGTTTAGAATTGACAAATCCAGAATAGGGTGCCAGGTGCCCCCTTTTTTTGGGGACCAGGAAAAGTCTTGAGTAGAAACCCTGGCCTATCTGTAGTGCAGGAACTGGCTCTATTGCTCTCAGGTTTAGTAAAGAAGAAAAGTACAGTTTTGTACCTACCATAAATGTAGATGTTCGAAGATCCACATTGCTGCAGTCCTAACACTTGGGGTAGTCTGCTGTCCCAGTCGGCCCGAATACCAAAGTATAAGGCTGACGTCGGTCAAGGCGCATTAGTCTGACGTCAGGACGTCAGGGTACAAATGCGCATGACCGACGTCATATCCTCAGTCTTTTCTTGCCCCAGATGTCAGAAGACCCTAAAAAGATAAGGCCAAAACCAAAAAAAACACCAAACACTCCTGTACCAAATATATGTACAATATATACAAATTTACAAAAGTACAACCCCACCCACACAACCACCCCTAAACACAGAGGGAAGGAGGGAGGTAAATTGGACTGCAGCAATGTGGATCTTGAACATCTACATTTATGGTAGGTACAAAACTGTACTATGTTCTTCATCTCACATTGCTGCAGTCCTAACACTTGGGTAGAATCCCAAAGCAGAGGTAAGGGAGGCTGGCAAATCATAAAGAAGCAGGAGCTGTCAACATGCCCTGCAAAATAGCCGTGGCAAAACCAGCCCTAGATTTAGAGTAGAGAGGAAGGTGGTAATGCTTAGAGAAAGTATGCACTGAACTCCAAGTAGCTGCCTCCAAAATATCCTTAGTTGCCACCCCTTAGAAATGCTGTTGAAGTGGCAGTAGCCCTAGTGGAATGAGGCCTAATCCCAGCTGGAATCTCCTTGCCATGATGGGAATAACAAAATGCAATGCAAAACCCAATCCACTTAGAAATAGTTTGTTTTGACACAGGCTTGCCCTGAGAACTCAAAGCAAAAGAAACAAACAACTGCTGAGACTGCCTAAAATCCTTAGTCCTGCTTAAATAATAACGCAACTGCCTGTGTACATCTAAAGTGTGCAAAATCTTTTCCCCTTATTTTGGGGATTTGCATAAAAAGTAGGCAAATGAATAGTTTGGTTTAAAGCCACACTAGAGACCACCTTAGGCATAAAGGAAGGATTAGTACGTAATGATACCCTATCCTTATGGAAAATCAAAAAAGGCTCAACCGCCATAAGGGCCTGCAATTCAGAAACCCTTCTTGCAGAAGTAATGGCCAACAAAAGCAGTCTTCCATGACAAGTATTTCAATTCAGCAGTAGCCGCAGGCTCAAAAGGTTGTAGAGTAAGTTTCTCCAACACAAAATTGAGATCCCAAGCAGGAGTAGGAGCTCTACGTGGGGGTCTTATATTCTTTGCCCCTCTAAGAAATTGCTTGAACAAAGGATGAGAAAACAATGGTGGGTCACAATCATAGTGAGCTGAAATTGCTGCAGCATGAATCTTAATGGAAGAGAAAGACAAACCTTTGTCCAATAACTCAGTAAGATATTGAAGAGCCACACTCAAACTAGGCTCAGAAACCTCCAAATCCTTTGCTGCACTCCAAAATAAAAATCTCTTCCATTTTTCTGCGTACACTTTCCTTGTACTAGGTGTTCTGGCTTCCATAATCACATTCAAAACTTGTTGAGGAAGTTGAGACCTGCTGTGGTTCAAAACAGAATATGCCAGGCTGTTAGATGAAGAGAGTGAAGCTTGACATTGAGTAGATGACCATCCTTCTGAGACAATAGGTGTGGAATCAAAGGTAAAGGCCATGGAGGCTTCCTTACCAGACTCCTCAGTAATGGGTACCAGTGTTGCCGAGGCCAATCTGGAGCTATTAAAATCATCCTTGGCTTGTCTTGTCTGACCTTTAGGAGTACCTTTGGGAGGAGAGGCAGAGGTGGAAAGGCATACACATGAAGATTTTTCCAACTGAAAGAAAGAGCATCCACTTTCCAAGCTGTGTGATGAAACCTTTTCGTGCAAAACTTTGGCAGCTGGTGGTTTAGTGGAGAAGCGAACAGATCTATGTCTGGAGTTCCCCATGACACTGTCAATTTTCGAAATACATGAAGATCCAGTTTCCACTCGTGGGGATCCATGATTTGCCTGCTTAACACATCTGCTAAGGAGTTCTGTGCTCCCGGCAGAAACCTTGCCTGAAGATTTAGTTGCAAGCTGAGCGCAGTCTCCCACAAAATCATGGCTTGCCTGCATAGAGGATAAGAATGTGTTCCCCCTTGTTTGTTGATGTACCACATGACAGTTGTGTTGTCTGTTAGAATCAACACCTGCCCTGGAAGAAGTAACTCCTTGAAAGCCATTAATGCAAACTGGACTGCTAACATCTCCTTCATGTTGATATGTAGATGCTGTAGTCTGGCAGGCCACTTGTCTTGTATCCACTTTCCATTCAGATGAGCTCCCCAAGCTATGTCTGAGGCATCTGTCGTTAGAATCTGACTCGCCTCTGGCCGGGTCACAGAGAGTCCCTTGTTTAGGTGACATTCCTGAGCCCACCACAAAAATTCCTTTTGAATGCAAGGTATTATTTGAATGACAGTGTCCAAATCCTGGCAGTGCTGTGTCCATACATTTTGAGATACCATTGCAGCTTCCTCATATGCAGTTTGGCATTGGGAAGCACCAGAATACAAGATGCCATGAACCCTAAGGCTTGAAGGACTGTCCTTGCAGTCAGCCCGGACTGAAGAGATAGTTGAGGGAAGTAAAGGGAAAGATTCTTTTGTTTGTCCGGGGTTAAAAAGGCCATCTGGGTTGCTGTATTCAGTCTCACACCCAGAAAGCACATGTCTTGAGAGGGTACTAGACTGGACTTTATTTCGTTCACAGAATACCCCAGGCATCTTAGCACTGCTATCACATATTCCAAATGCTGAAAAAGGTCTTCCTTTTCTTGAGCCAGAATCAGGCTGTCGTCCAAGTAAGGATAGATTTGTATTCCTTTTAGCCTGAAGTAAGCTATCACTGGAGCCAGAACTTTTGTGAATACTCTGGGCAGTAGATAAGCCAAAGGGCAATGCAGAGAACTGATAATGGGAATTCCCAGCTCGAAAACGCAGATACTTCCTGCAACTTAGTCTGATAGGCACATGAAGGTAAGCCTCCTTGAGATCTAAAGTTACCATCCAGTGATCTTTTCCCAGCAGAGGTAAAAGCTGTTGTAACGTCAACATTTTGAACTTGGGAATGTCCAGATAAGTGTTGAGGATAGATAAATCCAAAATTGGTCTCCACGTGTTCCCCTTTTTTGGTACTAGGAACAGGCGAGAATAAAATCCTAGGCCCCTTCCTGGCACAGGAACCGGCTGAATGGCCCCTATTTGGAGTAACAGAGAAATTTGCTTGTGAGCCTCTTTTCTTTGTAGAGGAGGAATGTCTGGCATGCCTTTGAAAGGAGGCAAGGTATGGAAATAAAACCTGTAACCGTGGTGAATGATATCCAATACCCATCTGTCTTGGGTAATTAAACTCCAATTTTCTTTGAAAAGTGCCAGCCTTCCTCCCAAAGGTGCTGCCAGACGAGAAGGCTCTGGCAGCTGAAAAGGCAGGTCATTGGGTCTGTTTACGAAAGGACTGACCCCTGCCCTCACCAGAAGACTGAGCAGGTGAACTCCCTGTTCTAGGCCTAAAAGAACCTTGAGCTCTGCCCCTACCACGTCTAGACCTACCCCTAGACTGGGAATCATAAGAAGGATATGTCCACCCCTTAGTAGGCCAATTTCTACTAAACTTCGGAGGCTGAACCTGCAAAAAATCTTTAACAGTCTGCATAGACTTAGCCTTGTCCTCCATTTTCTTTAAAACTGCTTCCACAGGCGAACCAAACAACACATCAGATTGTAACGGAGCATCTAAAATCCTTGTCTTTAACATGCTCAGCCAAATTCTGATCCCTCAGCCAGGCGTGCCTGCGAAGAACAGAACCAGTGGCAGCCACCCTCGAAGAGGCCTGTACAGCATCAAAACCACATTGCAAAGAATGCTTACCCACCTGTTCAGAAACATTAACTAAATCCTGCAACTCTTTACACTCAATACCTTCCGCCAGAGCATCCACCTTAGACTTCAATTGTGAAAGGAGATAATTTTGGTATTTTAACATGTGGAACTGGCAATTCAAAGCCCTCATGGCTAAAGTGGAAGAAGTATACACCTTCTTTCCCCATCTATCCAAAGCCCTTGCCTCTTTATCAGGAGGAACAGGATTTTTAACAACAGAAGCCTTAACACCTTTAGGTCCCTGAGAAACAGTTTCTGGGTCTGCCCTAGGACTCTTGAAAAGATACTTATGAGCTTCAGGCACCCTATAATACCTATCCGGTTTAACTGGGGCAGGAGGCAAAGAATCAGGGTTCAGGGAAGCCTCTGCAAAAACATCTTCCACCACATCCAGAACAGGAGGTATAGCTAAAGGCCTATGATGGGGTAGAAACAAAAATTCCCTAAGCCTTTTCCTGGAATCAGAGAAATCTTGACCTTCCCATTTAAAATGCTCCCTCATGGAATGAAGAGTCTCTGAAAAAGAAAAATCCACAGGAGGAGAAGCGAAGGAGTAGAATCATCTACATCAGAATCAGAATAAGGAGGAAACTCCTGTAAGTCTTCAGCCGAAGACTCAGAAGCCTCCGAACACTGCTCAAAACTCTCAAGCTCAGGTTCCACCCTAGGCCTCTTATCAGGAGGGGGCATAGAACCTCTAATCATAGTAATCAGATCTTCTGCCATTTTAAGCATATGTTTCTTAGGCAGAGACCCTGAAGAACTAGGAGAGACACCCACTGAAGTTAAACCTGGCCTGCCTCTCGAAGAAGCCTTGGAAACAGAAGGGGAGGGCCTAACCACCTTAGGAAGGGAGGGGAGAACAGCTACCTGAGAAGCCCCTTCAGCCTGGCCTACCTCTTGAGAGGACACATCTTGTAACAGTAAAGTCTCTCCCTGAGACTCCAAAGAAACTTCTGGCAGAACCTCCGGCTCCACCGAGCCCTCTAAAGAACCGACGTCTGGGACAGACGGTTCTTCCAACCTAGGCTTAGCTGCTTTGTCCTTGCGCTTTTTAGACGAAGCGGGCTTCGGAGCATCCGACGGCATTTTATAATTACAACGCTTCCCAAAAACTAACCTGGCACAGTCTAATCTTCTCTTTATAGTGCGTTTGTTAAATCTAGCACAAGAGCGACATCCAACAACGTCGTGCTCAGGCCCTAAGCAAGGTATACACAAGGTATGGTAATCCCTATGAGGTATCTGTTTCCCACAAGAAATACAGTTATTCACTTTTTCTGACATCCGGTTAAATACTGAGGCAAGAAAAAAACAAAATATTCCCAACGGGTACTTAGCCAACTTTGATTCGGTCTGAAACTCCGACTTCAGAAAATTTCAGAACGCCAACCTGCACTCGCAAAACTGCTTCTGCATCGGACCATGCGGCAAAAAAGACTGAGGATATGACGTCGGTCATGCGCATTTGTACCCTGACGTCCTGACGTCAGACTAATGCGCCTTGACCGACGTCAGCCTTATACTTTGGTATTCGGGCCGACTGGGACAGCGGACTACCCCAAGTGTTAGGAATGCAGCAATGTGAGATGAAGAACATCTTGTTTTTCTGCTTCTGCCCTTTGATATGGGGGATATCTGGGTATCCTTGGTGGACAGGGAAGGTGTGAAAGGAGAACTTCTAGCCTTGGGATACTATTTTGAGCACCCATTTGTCATCTGTGATGGTGAACCAGACATTTGCAAAAATGGCTAACCTTACCCCCAAAGGAATCCCTGGGCACGCAAAGGCAGGCAGGGGAAGGCCGGAGTCATTGGGAATGCTTGCTTTGGGAAGTTTGCTTAGAACTCCCTGATTTTGAAGAGAAAGCCTGCCAGTGCTTAGCCTTTTGAGGGGTGGAAGTCAGACCCTAGAAGACCTGTAACCCCTAAGCCTAGTGTGACTGTTTACTAGGGTCAGGAAAAGTCCAGTTCTTAGAAGGGTAATGTCTACTAAAATGAGGAGGCTGAACGTGCAGAAAGTCCTTAACAGTTTGCATTGATTTGGCCTTATCCTCCAATTTTTTTCAACACCTCTTCTGATTTGCTACCAAAGAGATTTTCCTTGTGCAAAGGCACATCCAGTAATTTAGATTTGACAGGTTCAAAAAGGGGCTCTTCCCTGAGCCAAGCATGTCTTCTAATGACAGAACCAGTGGCTACTGCCCTGCAAGAAGTAGAGAATGTTTAGTGACAAGAGTGGCAGAATTCAATAAATTTTGCATGTCCTTACTCTCCATCAGGGAAGGAACACCAGCAATTTTAGCCTTAATGGCCTCCGCTGCTGATACTTAAGCATATGAAAGAGACAATTAACAGACCTAATAGCCAGGGTGGAAGATGTATAAACCTTTCTACACCATCTATCCAAGGCCCTAGATTCCCTGTCAGAAGGAACAGGATTTTTAGCAACCATGGCTTTAACACCCTTAGGGCCCTGAGAAATCATCTCTGGATCAGGAGGATTCTTGAAAAGGAACCGATGAGAATCAGGAACTCTATAATACCAGTCAGGCTTTCTGGGAGCAGGAGGAACAGAATTAGGAGTCAAAGAATTCTCCATAAAAACATCATCAACTTCCAAAACTGGAGGGATAGCCAAAGGTTATGCTGTGGCAAATCCAAGAATTCCCTAATCCGTTTCTTAGACTGAGGGTAGTCCTGACTTTCCCATTTGAAATGTTCCCCAAGAGTATTCAGAGCATCTCCAAAAGAAACATCTTCTGGAGGGGGAGGCAGAAGGGATGGAGTCTTCTGCATCAGAATCCTCAAAACCAGAAAAAAGTGGAGTTTCCCTCTTCATCAGCAGAGTTGCTGGAAACCTCAGAGTCTGAGGCAGGAAAAGCTTCTGGGGACAATTCCCTAATCCTTTTAGAAGGAGGTGGCGGAGAGCCCTTAACAAGGGTCAAGAGATCACTATTTTAACCATCTGGGCCTGAGGCATTTGAGGAGAGGCCGGCACCTGCTTTGGAGTAGATTTTTGGCAGGATGGTCTGCTAGAAAAGTTGGAGGGACTCGGGAGGCCTAGCCACCACAAAAGTCCAAATTAAGGTAGTCTGTCTGGATCTGGTCTCTGGGCAGAGAAAGGAGGCCTGAGAAGCCAGTGCCTGCTTAGTGGCTCCGGATCCAGAGGTGGCAACAGGCAGAGGATCAGAAGATGAAGTGGAAGCCTGCAATATGGAGGACTCAGAAAAGGTCTCCACAGATGCCTGCTGCTGAACATCCGTGGACTGCAGGGGCAAAGAAAGCGTCTCACTGACTACCGCTGAGCTGACAACCAACTTAACAGGGATGTCATTGGCTAATTTGACCCTAAGCCTGTCACGGTACTTATCTTTGCGTTTCTTAGGAACACCTGAAGTCAGAAGACCTGAAGATGCCATACCGACGAACTTAGGCCAAACTCCAAAATGCTTGAACAAGATCCTAGCTCTACGGCGTATGGTACGCGGGTTGAAAGAAGCACAAAGAACACAATTAGGGACGTCGTGCTCAGGGCCCAAACAAGTAATATAACAGGAGTGAAAATCACAGTGCGGAATCTGTTTTCAACAGGGAAGAGAGTTATTAACTTTCTCTGACATTCGTTAAAGCAAGAAAATAGGGTCCCCAACGGGGTACTTATCTGAGGATGTCTTCAACTAAGCAGTCTGAATACAAAAAGAAGGTACTCGGCCGACCGGTACTCATGTAAAAACCTTCTGCTTCGGGGTCTGTGGCAAGAAAGACTGAGGAAATGGCTTTGTCTGCCTTCTTTTGTACCTAATGACAGGCCTAATCTGAAGGCAGCCGACGTCATATACCAAGGACTTTGGCATTCTGGCCAACTGTGGGCTACCGGGAGCCAGATAACCTATTTTGTAAGGACTGCAACAGTGAAACATGATGAACATCAGATGTCTCAACCCACACTGAGGACGTGACACCCCCCCCCCCCCACCGAACCCAAACCCTGGGTCAATCCTACACAGGCTGAAGCACCAAGGGCAATGGACGAAAGAAGCTAAAGAAGTTGATCCATGTACCTTGGACCCCACCAAAGATTCACACCCCAGGAGATCTCCAGTGCCGAAAGGCCAGAGGAACTCAAGTCTGCTCTCGGTACCAGAGACAAAATTGCTACTAGAACCAAGACAGTCGATACTGGGAGGGCCGGAACCAAGGGCTTCAAAGTATCAATTAGAGTTGGAGGAGGAATAGGTGGTCTAGCAGGAAAAGTTCCAATGCCGGATTGGTTAGGAACCAGAGGCAATCCTCTCGCCGTGAAAAGCTGATCTACCAGTCTCATAATGTCTGTTTCAGAAAGACTCTTAGTGGATCAAACTGAAGTAGGCGATGGAGACCTAGGAGGGTCTTACATCAATGAAGGGTCTGGGAGTCTGTCTTTATGTGGATCAGCAGAAGGTGAGTATATCGACCTTGGTACCAAAATAGATTGTGGTTGCTCCGGTACCAATTTGTCTGTCGGAGCGGAGGAACCCAATGTTGGCTCCGAAGATTTGGTTGATTTTGAGTCAAGTCCTGTCTTTGGTGCCGAGGAAGTGGTTGGTAGTGAAGAATGCTCTGAATCCTTCTTTGTCAGTTACAAAATGGTTGGAGCCAAAGAAGGGCATTTTCTAGAGGAAGGTGAAGATAAGGATGAACTGGCTTCTGGTTGGAGCCAAAGAAGGGCATTTTCTAGAGGAAGGTGAAGATAAGGATGAACTGGCTTCTGTTCTTGACACAGAAATGTCCTATTCAAAGTCACTCTTTAAAAGGCCTTTCAAAATAAGTTTATTTTTACATTCAGTGACAGTTGTCATAGAAAATATATGACATATAGAGCAACTCTCCTATAACTGAACCTTTCCAAGACAATAAACACATAAGGTATACGAGTCTGAACTGGGCATCTTTCCCAAACACTTGACACCTCAAAGCCCAAGATGCCATAATGAAAAAGAACAAGAAACTCACTCACTCACTCACTCACTCACTCACTCACTCACTCACTCACTCACTCAAAGACAATGACAAACAGAGACAGGAAAAGAAAAAATACCAACGATGGTAAGTAGAATACCCTAGAAGGGTAAGAAAGAAGTACCAACAATGGCACTTTGACAGAAAAAAACTACCAGTGGTAGACAGAAGAAAAGGATATAAAGGCACTCACATAAGTGGGAAACAGAAAGGAGAGGAATACACTAGAGAAGAAAATAACATTTTAAAAGTAAATAGATCAGAGAAAAAAGACTTACTGAAATAACAAGCAAGGCTCGAGAGTGGATGAACGAGTCTGACACTCGAAGTGGCAAATGAGATCTGAGGTATTCTTGAGAGGAGAATTATAGGTAAAAGCATGGCTCGAGAGTTTGGGAGGAGCAAGCTAAAATAAACGGCTGCGTCAGTTCCAAGGCTCGGAACAGAGCCCACAGTCAAAGATTATGTGAAGACAGATATATTTATTTTTTGCTTTGTCTGTAAATTTGGTGGCAAAAATTGAAAGATATGCTCATGATGAAGGCCTTACCTGCCTCAGCCACATGCAAACAGAGTTCACTCATGTCATCTGCATTTAGGGAGAACAGCTTAAGTCATTCACTCCAATGTGGACAAATATGAAGTCATAATGGTATTTGGGACAATGTAGAATTTAATGGTTCTAAAGACGCTGTGGATCCTGGCACCACAGAAATAATTCACCGCTACCATGTCGCTGCCTAGTGCACAATGTGCTTAATTATGACAACTTCCAGCCAAGCAAAGTTTTTGTGACTATCTGCGAGCTTTCAGGACCTCAGCTGCACCTGCTTGCAGCAATGACGTCACTTCCCGGAGGAGGGTAATGGAGGTGCAGGAGTAAATGTGAGGTTCAATAAAATGCCAGAGAGGGCCCTTATAATGTTTTAATTACTACTTCAGCATATCTGGGTCTAGTGTGAAAATGCTGTGCAGTTTTGGAACACTGCTCAGTGATGCCACTAGAAAGCAAGATATAGTCCTACACTTAGGATAATTTAAATCTCACGGACTGCATCAATAGTTGACAAGAGTAAGGGATTGCTGCTTAGCATAAGGCAGTACACAATCTCAAAGCTCCAAGTGCTAACCGGCTATTCATGGAAGGGGCTAGAACAAACTGCGGTTCCATGGCAACAGGTACAAGAAAAATGATAAATGACATAATACAGGGTTTACATAAAGGGGAATGCAGTGGGTAAAGTTGATTAGCTAGTGGTGATCAACGAATGCACATGGAACTGTGATTTCTACTTAATTAGCTAGTCCGTCTGATATGAAGCAGGTTGTCAGCATCCACAGTTCATTTCCTGTACCTACCAAACCAACAACACAAACCTACATATGCGGAGGTTCTTACAAGAAGAGACCTCCCAAACACAAACACACTCCACATAACACAGTCTCTGCAGAACATAGTACAAATATATCACACACTAGTGTCTCATCAGTCAAGCCCCTAAGGCTTAACACAAAAACAAACATTTTAGTCAGAGACAACTCATTTGAGACACACAGATGTCCCTCTTACCAGGATGGATAAGGAAAAGGTCACTGTCAGCCGTCAAGTGCCAGGATCTGCCACATCACACACGCACTCAAGTCTCTCAACAGGCACTGTTATTCCATCATAGTCTATGTTGGTGTGAATGACTTGAGTTGTACCTCACTGGACTATATGGAAGAGAGACATGACTGAGCTCTCGGATTATGCGTCTCAGGCAGGTAAGCATTAAGAAGAGTTTACCTTCACATAGGATGATACCTCAAAACAAAAAATGATTGACTTTAACAATTGGCTTAGTTTCTGGTGTCATTCAAAGGGGATCCAGTATCTGTCAGTCTGGTATGACATGGCCGACAGATTACGATGCTTTGCCAGATATAGTCTTCATCTGTCACCCCTGGATTTTGGTTACTGGCTAAGGCTCTTGCCATCCCCATAGTGCCTTTTCAGGCAATGCCACAAGAACAAAATTCCCAACGTAAAAATACCCTCTAAAAACAACCTCAAGGTTATGTTGCTAAATGCTACAGAAACTGCACTCACTGAAAGCAGTCCTCACCCTGGAAGATGCATTTGTGCAGCCACGGATATCTGGTTTAAGGCTGCAGACAGCACCCCACCTATACCGGGTTACATTTCCTTCCACATATTCAGACCACAAAATGAAGGTGTGAGAACTAAAGGAGCTGGTGTATCAATATTCATTAAAGATAAATACACCTCTAGATTGGCTAAACAGCACGATTACCTTGAATTATTTCAGGTGCAATTGACTGTAGACAAAACCCCCCTCTTCAAGTCACTGCCAGTTATAAGACCCCCTCCACGAATCGGGACATCCACTCAGCCTACTTCGATCTACTTGAGTCAATCAAGATACAACCAAACACCCTGGTTTTGGGTGACTAATTACCCATCCATAGATTGAGTAAACTATATATGTTCCAACTCATTTCCCCCAAAGATTCCTGGACTTCATTAATTCCAATACCCTGGACCAGCTGGTTTTAATACACCCACAACGGGTTCAAATATCCTGGACCTAGTGCTCACCAACATGGGAGATGACTGCACCACCCCAAATATCCTGGACTTGGTGCTTACCAACATGGGAGACGAATGCACCACCCCCAGTGTGTGGCCATCCTTTGTGAGATATGACCACAAATCAGTCTTGCTAGAAGTAACTATAACAAAAGACTCCCCTAAACAACTAGACTAAAAAACTTCTCCAAAGCCAATTGCAACCTCTTGCGTGACTGCATAAGTAGCCTCATAGCCTCTCCACCCACTGATGGTACAGACATCTATGCAGAGTTCTACACCAATGCTTTATACAAGCACCTGTAAAATTGCATTGACTCTGCTGTACCTGATAGAACCAAATCAAGATCTCCAAGGAAAAAACAAACCTGCCTGGGGGACAACTGCCATTAATAGGCTATACAATAGGAGAAAGAAATTGCTGTCTAGGAGCACAAAGGAACGGTCTCAAAACTGGAAGCACTCCCTCTTCATCATAAACAAGCAAATAAGACTCCAAGTGAAGTCCTCCAAAGCTAACTACAAATCCAAAGTAGCTTCCCTAACCAAGGATAACCACAAGGTGTTCTTTAGTTACATCCGTAACCTCACACGCAAGGTCCAGATTTGTGATGAACTTGTAGTTAATGGTACTACATACATAGAACCTGTGGCTATAGCAAACCTGCTGGCTGACAGGTTCAGTGAAAACTTCACTGCCTTGTCCTCGCCACATATACCCCAAAACTTCCCAAACACCTGTCCCCCACCTAGCATCTCCGAGAAGCAGGTCTTAATGCCTTCTCCAAGACCAAACACACAGCCTCTATGGGACCAGACAACATCCCGGGCTGTGTTCGACATGGGTTAAAACACTAATTAAAATCACCACTGAGCACACTTTTCAATCACAGCCTGAGCACTGAATTCATCCCAGTGGAATGGAAAGCAGCTACCGTCATCCCTTTGGGCAAAGGGGGTTTTATCCACAGACCCCAGGGAACTATAGACCCATTAGCCTGACCAGCCTCATCTGCAAGGTCATGGAAAAATTCCTTATGGACCTTATTAACAAAGACACAGGAACTCTCCAAATGCTCAACCCCACCCAGTTTGGCCTGGTCAAGAGGAGATTATGCCTGTTAAACTTGGTACAAGTCTTCGAGACACTTGCCAAAGCCCTAGATGAGAGAAAATCTGTGTATATGGCCCACGTAGACTTAGCTAAGGCCTTTGACACAATCCCCCAATTTAAGAAATACATTTCCCCACTGCTGCGGTGAACTGCCTAAAAGGTAACAACAAAACAACGACAGTAAATTCACCTAGGCTAGCATCCTGTAGAGATGCAGGTGTATCTCAAAAAAAGTCCATGAGCAAAAAACTATCTTGAAACGAATTTAATGCAAACAAAATAAAAGCAGGATAAAAATGTCCCTTTCTTAAACGATAAGCGCTTTCAATTGAGTCTTCCTCTGATCGTAATAAGATATATCGGCCATAAGCAAACTTTACAATAAAAGGAGGAGACATACAAAAAATGGCCAAATCTCAAGTAGAAAAATCATCCCTGATCAGCATTAGTAAGAAATTGAGGGCCTTCATCAAGTCAACTAAAGCTAATTTTGAAAAGAAAGTTGCCAAGGAGAACCATAAGGCCTTCTATGGCTACGTCAAAAACCTAAATGGCAACGCACAGGTCTGTTCTGAGCTAGTACAAAATGAAACAAAATACACTGACCCTTCTGACATTGCCAACATCTTGGCTGACAGGTTCAGTGCAAATTCCCCCCCCCCCCCCCCACCACCACCTACAGGGCCTATTACCATTCCAGGGGATTGTGCAAGTCCAATTATTACTGATACGTTGGTTAACCACCAAGGCTCTATCTAAAGCTAAAAACACTGCCTCCATGGGACCAGATGGTGTCCCAGGCTGTCATATGCAAGCTCCAAAAGGAATTAACTCTGCATCTTAATATCCTGTTCAGTCTCAGCCTCTCCACAGGATATGTGCCCACAGAATGGCACACTGCAACAGTGGTCCTGCTACACAAGGGTGGGGCCACAACTGACCCTGGGAACTACCGACCAATAAGCCTGACCAGTCTGATCTGTAAGGCTGTGGAGCGAATCATTATGGAACTCATAAATGGAGAGATTGAGAACCTCCAGTCGCTGGACCCCACACAGTTCGGCTTCATCAAGGGCAGATCATGCCTCCTGAACCTGGTGGATTTCTTTTAAGACAGTTACTCAGGCTATAGATAAGGGAAAGGAGGTACGCACGGCTTTACCTTGACCTTGCTAAAGCATTTGACACCATTCCTCATTCAGGTATTTTTGATAAGCTCACCAGCCTGGGCATAAACCCTTACGTCACAAGATGGATCGCAAATTGGCTCTCAGACAGACCCCATAAAGTAAGAATAGTGGGATCTATGTCCGAATCCAGACCAGTAATGAGTGGTGTGCCTCAGGGCTCTGTCCTGGGGCCTCTCCTGTTTGGCATATACTTCTCAGAAGTACAGGCAAGCACGAAGGGCTGTGGCTGACTAAGTTTGCGGACGACTGCAAACTGGGTGCTATAATAGAGTCTCCGGCCGACATGGAGATACTCCAGAAGGGCCTAAATGAGACTTATGCATGGTGTCAAAGCCATGGTCTCAAGCTAAATGCAAAAAAATACGTAGTAATCCCCTTTGGAAAAAACAGAGTACCCGCAAACTACAACATAGGAGGTAATCCCCTGAAATCTGAAAAAGAAATAAGGGATCTAGGGATCCCAGTAGATAGTCAGCTTTCCTTTGATAACCATGTTGCCAAAGTGGTTAAAAAATCCTTCTATGTGACCCATCTGATCACGAAAGGGTTTGCATCAAGATCTAAGGATGTAATGGTGCCCCTCTACTCTTCCCTCATCAGACCCATTATTGAGTACAATGCACCATTTGGAATGTACCTGGCTAGACATCTCCAGCAGCTGGAGAGACCACAGAGGTACCTAACCAAGAGGATTACTGGCCTCAAACAGTTGCCCTATGCAGCATGATTGAAAAAGCTAAGACTGTTCTTTGTTGCAAACTGCTTTTTCAGAGGTGATCTCTGTCTAACGTACAGAGCCATGTCCAACTCAGAATTGTTGAACATGCTCCATCTTAGCAAAACCAAATCTACTCTAGCTACATGCTCTAGGGATATAAACCTCAACACAACAATGAATAGAACATGCTGGAGGGATAGATTCCCTTCGCAGAGACTTCCTTACTATGGAACAGGGTCCCGATCTACATAAGACAGAGCCCCTCACTATCACTCTTCAAGAGGAACCTTGATGAGTGGATGGGTAACAGAAAGTTCACACCGGGGATCACACTAACAACACTACTAGATAGGGGCCAAGGGTACTAGCTGCTAGTACAAGGGTCTAGGGAACTACTAAAGGGGCGGTGAATACCACACAATGTGGCTGGGCTAATATATGTCTTCGGGCTGATAGCCCAGTACCAACCTATGAACCTATATGGGACAGTTATTGAATTAAATAAAATGCAACAGTAATTGATCATCCAATCCAAAAGCAATAAAGATGATTGAAACCAATCATTTTTGAAGTTGTTCCATCTGTTTTGCATGTGTGAAGCCAATAGCTTTCGCTTATTAGCAACACCTACTGTTCACTTTGGGAATCCAAATACTATGCTGGATGTAAATTGGCTGAATTGAGTAACCAATTAGGGCTCTCAAAACGCGGCAATAGCCGATTCCGATACAGCTCAATGATAATTTCATGTGGTGCCACTGAATCAAAACGATCAATGCCATATAAAAATATTTAGTGATTATATTATTTGCTGTTCGCATAGTTTATATATCTTGAAAAGACAGAAATTGCAAGATATGACAAGCGTGATTGTTTCAATCAAATCTGCGGTCATATCTCTCTTCACATCAGTTGGAAAGGGAGACCTGTCAAACACAGACAGCCAATCCGGGCTCCCAAGATACGAAAGCCACCAATCATATTTAGTGTAGTCTAATCAATGTTTAGTACTTGAAACTTGGCGGAATCAATGCTAATGGATATTTCTGTCCCTTTCCCTTTTCTGTCTCCCTTTCTAACTGACGTGAAGAGAGATATGACCGCGGATTTAATTGAAACAATCACGCTTGTCATATCTTGCAATTTCTGTCTTTTCAAGATATATAAACTATGCGAACAGCAAATAATACAATCACTAAATATTTTTATATGGCATTGATCGTTTGATTCAGTGGCACCAAATGAAATCATTGAGCTGTATCAAAACAAAATCATAATCAGTAAACAGTTGAAAGATGTAAATGGAAATGCAATTTTAATAACGAAACAAACCAGACAGAAATGTTGAAATCAAGCAAAAGGCAAATATTCAAATCAATAATTAAACTTCAACCAGCAATTTATGGACTTAACTAATTTTCAACAACAAAAAAAAAATACTAGTATAAGGCAGAGACGACCAATGAGGCTAAACAGCAAGATGCCACAATCATCTTCCTGTGTTGTAAGTACAATGCCAATCTATGGAAAAAACAGTACAGCACTCAGGCTCACTGTTGGACCAGTACAGTTTCATATTTTGTACTGGATATATTTAAAGGACAACAATGGGATTCTATTATTAAATGCTCAACTTCTCTATCTTTTTTTCGCTCTCTTTACTGCCCCTGCTATGAACAAACAACAATACAGCATTTAAAATATATTAAACTGACTGCCTCTCTCTCCACTACAGCAATACCTTACTGTATTGTGGTGGTTTCACTTTCAAAAAACTTTTGTCCTGCTCTGAAAAAGCTTGCTGCCATCTCCAATTCAGTGAAGTCATCAAGGCCACTGACTATAGGTAGTTTTCTGGCTATTTCCCTTTCCAAACTGATCTCACCAGTACGGTCCTAAAACCCCACCCATGCCGTGATATCACAGCTCCCTGGTCCTTCCCCTACCTGCACAGAAAGTAAAGGCTGGAACAAGGAAACAGTACAAGAGTCAAGTATCCTGCTAGGAGCCGACAATCACACCAAGAAACAGCTCAAATTACCCTTTTGCACTGACAGCTAGGGAGGTTAGGTGTGAAAGGGGATGAGAGAGGAGTCAAAGTAGTTCAATTCAGGCTTTACAAAAGACAGCAGTTTAGCCATTCTAAAAAGAAGCAGCAGTAAAAAGCACTTTGAAAGTCTGTTCTGAGGTATTTGCATTGTTTGTGTTTTAATTAGTCATTGAACAGCATGAAGTGTTAATTAAAACTGAATGAAAAACAGTAGTGTATGCATGTAAAATCAATACAGTGACAAGAGCTTTAGGAAAAAAGAAACCTGAATGATGTAGTTTTTTTTCTTTTTTTTATATACAGACAAGCACTGCATTATGGGATACATAGAGGCAGACTAAACAAATCAGAATTACTTCAAGTTGCCAGACCCCATGTGGTCAGACCTGTAATTAATCCGAGAGTGGTGTTGAAATGTAGGAAACACCAAACCATGATGAAATAAACATGTTTTTGAGTCTGTGGGTGCGGTTCTCCTTTAAGGAGATGGGAAGTAAAAAATCAGACAGGATGGAAATGGCAAATTGTTAGAGTTGGTGAGGAAGGACTTCAAAAGAATTTGGTCAAGTTAATAAGGTGAGCAGACAGGTGTCAGTTCTACAGAGAAAAATACAGGTTAAGGACTTCAGTAAAGGAAATGCATTAAACTAAACTATACACAGGCCTACTGGGACAACATAGTAGGGCTGAAGAGGAGAGAGACCTTGCTTAGTAAATGTTCCTAATATGAAATCATGCAGTTACATATGAAGTGCGTTAACGGAATGTTGGAGAGTTCTGAATGCATACAGTCTAAACAGAAGTTATCCTTCTTTCTAAAACTGTTGAGGAGGTCATTACTGAAAAGATGGAGATATATTCTTGAGATGCCGTATGGAAAAGGATAACAAAATATTTGGTAGCATAAAAAGACATTAACCTTTCCATATCATTCAATTCTAAAGTTTAGGTATGCATTTTCCTGAAGCGAAAAATGCATACCTACAGCAAAATATACATTTTGACATCACTGTTATGCAATCTGTAAAAAGGGAATGTTAAAAAGAAAGGCCATATGGAGAAGTGAAAACAAATTTCAAAATGCAGAAAAATCTATACAATTTGATAATTACAAATGACGACATCCAAGAGACTGAGATGAAATCAAAGCCTTGGAATGTAGTCCTAAAATTTGATACTCTACTCAAGGGATCAAGAGGGGCGAGAACAGAGGAACTCACTTCTTTATCTCTAGTATGACAAAAGGTATTTGGGAAGCTGCAGAGGGGCTAACCGTGGCTCTTAGATTAGCTATTTTCCACCAGACACAAGTTGCTATAAGCTGGCATTTAAAAGTTGGCAGGCATGAAGCACAGAAACTGCAAATGCCTCTAATAATTACATCTACACCAAATAAGCAATGTATTTCACATAAATCCTGTACTGTGGCTACACATTATCAACAAGTGCAGTCGGAGGTTCCTTAAGAGGCCTAAAACAAAAGGTATACAAAACAGAACAGGTGTAACAAGGCTATGACAACTTATATACAATCTGTGATCATGAGGTACAACTCTAGAAACAGCTAGGAAATGACCTCTTGAGAAAATCAAATAAAATTAATGACAGCAAACTAAAATAGTTGCAAGTTACAGGTGCTTATTAAAAATCTTTAAACGAAAAGGGCGATGGTTGAAAGGGATGGCAGAAGGAAAGCATATCCACAACAGAAAAACATCCTGATAAAGGCAGATTCAAGCAGGTGTCTTATCAAAAGGCTTCAAATGTACTGTATGACACCGGAAGAACCAAAGTCAGATTTTTAACACTTAAAACTCTATTCAGGAATATTTTGAAAGACCAGTAAAGCCTACCTTGAAGGTAAACATTAGTTGTGAAGAAAACTATCTAAAATCAATTAACTGAACTTGTGCAAGCACATCCACTTTGTGCAAGGTGTACATAATCTCTTTTGCTACAGCGGCTACTTCATTGATTTCAGTTGTGAGTAGCCTTATGGATAAAATAATTAAACAAATGCAATTACAGTGGTTTGAATAAAATCCCACACCCCAAGAAGGTAGTAAACAAATTTAAACCTGAAGATTAAGTAACCAATTTTTAAATACAATTAATAAAATGTTTTGTTTAATATGCCACTTAAGATCATGCCAAATGAAACCACCACAGGCACGGAATAAGATTGCATCAAAAATAAAACTGCATATAAAATTTACTAGTCATACATAACAGCTCAAACAGGTTCACTTTTTTTCTAAACCTGGATACTGTAACTAGCTAAGAACATATTCTGCATATTTTGTACAAAGCAAAAGTAGACATTTATGGGACACACACACATTAAAACATCAATAAAGACACACACTTAGAAAGAAAGAATACTTAGAGTTTACTTACACCACTTCCATCTCCAACCCAAGCAAGCGATACTGATCCACTCAGGTCTTCAAATTTGTACTGAAAAGAGAAAATGAGAACTTGTCAGTGCCAGATGCTATCTTACTTACTGAAAAAAAGTGCACAAACATGACAAAAAACAGGAGACAGATGTAGCAGAGGGTGCAGAAGTGGCATAATACAACAATGCAGATATTGCAGTAAACAGCATCAAACAACAAAAGATGCAATAGAAATAGCTGGCCCAATGGTGTAGAAGCAGGGTATCTTTCAGAGACAGAGGAAACTCTAGTTCAGGAATGGACTTAAGACACTAATTAAGACCAGGACTGGGGCATAGGATAAATGGTGACAGAGCTCATACGGGAGAGAGGACAACAAGGCCAAGGACCAGCTCTCCTACCCCATAAGGAGGATTAGAAGATTGCTGCCGGTGCAACCTCTGGAAGAGGTCAAGAGCTTTACAGCTTGGCTGTCTGAAGGGGGAGTGACAGACATTCTAAATGTCATTGCATGGCACCCATCTGGCTCAGGATCATGACCAATTGCTAGCACAGACTGGTGGGTACCAGCATCCACTCCATATACAGCCTTTCCTCCTCGGCTCTATATTTACATAAAAAAAGTGCACTCTCCAAGATGGCTAATGGCCAACCCAGTGAAAACTTGACATCTGGGGCTGTCCAGCAAGTATCCATGGAAAAGTGGACTGTATGAAAACCGATTGAGGCTAGATGCACGTTGAGGAAAGAAAAGGAGAAAAACAATTGTAACTAAAAAGCGAACAAACTAAAGACCGTTCAAAATAAAAAATAAGTAGTATTTCAACATGGGGCCTTTTTTTATATATGCGTTGTGTGTGTATATATATATATATATATACATGTATATATATACAAATATATACATATATATATATATATATATATATATACATACATACATACACACATTTATATATATATATATATATATATATATATATATATATATATATATATATATATACACACACAAATTTATATAAATATACATCACACATTTTATATATATCTATATATATATATCTATATATATATATATATATATATATATATATATATATATATATCTATCTATCTCTCTATATATATATATATATATATATATCTATATATATATATCTCTCTCTCTCTCTCTATATATATATATATATATATATATATATATATATATACATACATACATACACACACACATATATATATACACACACACATATAGGTTCATAGGTAGGTACTAAGCTATCTGCCCAAGGGCATTTATAAGCCTTGCCAGAGTGTGTCAGCTTTCGCTGCCCCATTGATTAATTAACCGAGCCTCTGCCAAGAAGAGCCAATAAAGTGATCCCAGGGGTGTATTTTCTGTTACTCATTCACTCGTCAAGGTTTCTCTTGAAGAGCGTTAGTAAGGGGCTCAGTCTAATGTAGTTAGGAATTTTGTTCCAAAGCATGGGGAGTCTCTGTGACAGGAATCTAATCCCTCTAGCATGTTCTATTTATTGCTGTGGTGAAATTTAGCTCACTAGAGCGAGTGGCTCGCAGTGACTTGTATTTCTTTAGGTGGAGCATGTCCATCAATTCTGAGTTGGACATGGCTTTGTAAGTCAGGCAGAGATCACCTCTGAGTAAGCGATATGTCATGGAGTACAGCTGGAGTTTTTCCAGTCGGGCTGCATAGGACATATGTTTGAGACCAGTAATCCTCTTGGTGAGGTACTTTTGTGGCCTTTCCAGCTGTTGTAAGTGTCTTGTGAGGTACATCCCAAACGGGGCATTGTACTCTATGATGGGTCTGATAAGTGACGAGTAGAGGGGCACTATAACCTCTTTATTTCTAGATGCGAACCCTTTAGTAATTAGATGGGCTACATAGAAGGCAATACGATTGTCAAAGGAGAGAGTACTAACTACCTGGGTCTCCAGATCTCTTATTACCGCTTCTCTATTAAGGGGGCTGCCAACTATGTGGTAATTCGTGGGCGTTTGTTTTTCCCAAACGGGATGACTATGCATTTTTTGGCATTTAACTTGAGACCATGACTTTGACACCAGGTGTCCTTCTCAGTAAGGCCCTTTTAGAGAATGTCTGTGTCAGCCAGAGAGTCAATTATGGCTCCCAGTTTGCAGTCATGGGTGAACTTGGTTAGCCATAGTCCTCCTGTGTTTGCCTGTACTTCTGAGAAGTATATGCCGAACAGTAGGGGTCCCAGGACCAAGCCTTGTGGGACACCACTTGTGCGAGTCAGACCTGGTGCCTGCTATTCTTACCGTGTGAGTTCTGTCTGTAAGCCAGTTAACAACCCATCTCATGACGTAGGGGTTTATGTTCAGGCTGGTGAGTTTTTCTAGAATTCCCGAGTGGGGAATGGTGTCAAAAGCCTTGGTGAGCCTTACCCTCATCTATGGCCTTGGTGACTGTCTCGAAGA
>NC_056739.1:327147742-327152742 GCF_019279795.1 Protopterus annectens | reverse complement strand
TGTAATTGGTCACCACTAAAATATCTCCCTCAACAAAGCAATAGAATACTTCAACACCACTTTCTTGTCTGTCCTTGATCACTATGCCCCAAGTCGTACTATTAGAACCAAAGCTAAAGCAGCTCCCTGGCTGACCAACACTACTAGGCAAAAAAATTATGCTCAGAAACAAATCCTGGGCAAAATGGCGTACCACAAAAAAACAATTAGACCACCAACACTTCAAAGAGCTTAGGAATAATACAAAAAAGCCATCATGACAGACAAAAAGAACTACTACTTTCAACTTCAACAAAACTCCAAAAATGATCCTAAAAAAATTCTGGGCCAGCATTAATAATCTCTTATCCCCAAGCCAGTCTACAACACCAAGCCCTCAGGATTCTAACACATACAACCCCACACAAATTGCCAATGACTTCAATTTCTTCTTCACTAATACCATCCAAACTCTTGCTAGTCACCTATCCCCTGACACCACTAAACTATTTTTACCTACTGGAAATACTCCACCTAATTTTCAATTACAACCTATATCTACATCCTTTGTCTTATCTCGCCTTCAAAAACTAAAACCTTCCACTCCCTCTGCAGACAAACTTCCTGCAGAATTTTTGCAAATTGGAGCGAAAGCCATCGCTTACCCTATTTCTATTCTGATAAATAGATCTATTAACTAAGGAATCTTCCCTTCTATCTAGAAGATATCTCACATTATCCCACTACACAAAGGGGGGAACTGTAAAGACCTTTCAAACTATCTGCCAATACCACTACTATCACCCCTAGCTAAAATTTTGGAAAAATGTATCCACAAACAACTTATTAATCACCTCCTCCAAAACAATCTACTTGCTAACTGCCAGCATGGATTCAGACCTTACCACAGTACTACTACTGCCTTACTCTCCTTTACCAACACCATCAACCACAACAATAATTATCTAACATCTTCAATCTTCATTGACTTATCTAAAGCTTTCGACATGGTTAATCATAAACTCCTCCTGCACATACTAAAATCCCTCTCACTTGACACCCCTTCTTTAACATGGTTTACATCCTACCTAGATAACCAACAGCATTCAGTGCTTTGGAAAAATTCTATATCTAATCTCCTTCCTACCTCTTTAGGAGTACCTCAAGGCTCGACCCCTCTTATTTTCAATCTTTATCAACGACCTCCAATCAGCTATCCCTAACACCACCTGCATACAATATGCAGATGATTCTACTATTATCTGCACTGCCACTTCTCAAACTGAACTTCAGTCCCTTACCCAAGAAGCCTTTTCTACAATTGAAAAATGGTTCTCTGATCTTTGCTTTCTCCGCATCCCCAAGAAAACCAAACTGTTACTGTTCTCACCTTCCCGTAAATGTACACCACTTAATTTCTCTCTCACATCAACGGATTACACTCTCATTTCTCCTGACTCAAATACAAAATTACTAGGAATAATAATTGACAATAATCTAAGCTTAGACTCACAGATCAACAACACAATAAAAGTAGTTAACAGAAAAATTGGTTCCCTTTACAGAAATCAAACCCTTCCTTACACATGAAACAAAAACCATCTTAGCTAGATCTCACCTTATCTCAACTCTTCTATATGCCTCCCCCATCTATACTAATCTCTCCAAAAGCAACCTTAAGAAACTTGCTACATCTTACTACAATATTGCTAGATTTGCTACAGGATCACAGTTTCGTACTCACCATTGCCTGAACCTAAGACAACTAGGCTGGCTAGAATTTCCTAACAAATTAATACTTCAACAGTTCCTAATAGCTCACAAAGTCCTTTACCAACCAAGTAAAATACCAATACTCTCTAACCTTGTAACACCTTACAATAACATGAAACAGCTACGCTCCTCTAACAAACTACTGGTTCATACCCCCAAACTTAATAACTCAGCTGGGGATTGCCTCTTTTCCAACTCTGTTGGAAAAAGGTGGAACAAACTACCCTCCGATATCACATCCTTCACTACACTCTCACTTTTTAAAAGACAACTGATAATACATCTCAAGAATCAATGGCTTTGCCCCTGTACAAACCCAGATTAACCTTCCCCTTACTTTATCTCTTTTCTCACCCTTTACCCTTACAACTTCCCTTTACACTATATCTATGTAAAGAAATTTATCTGTTATGCACAGTATGACCAAAAAAAAAAAAATTTATTATTATTTCTTTGTTTTAGACTCTTAGACTTTTGTATTTCTCTCCGTTTGCTCATATCATAGTTGTACATAACTAACCTTGTTTATTAATTCTAATCATGTATTGCTTATTGCTGTATAACCATCTAATATTCCATTGGAGCTTTTCTCCCCGGGCCTCTACTGAAAATGGACATATATCCAGTTAGACTAGCGGTCAACAAATGTAAAATATATATATATATATATATATATATATATATATATATATTTATATTACACACACACACACACACATATATATATGCCTAGTACCTACCTATGAACCTATATATATGTGCGTGAGTATATATTTATATTTATATATATATATATATATATATATATATATATATATATATATATATATATATATATACATACACACACATATATATCTATATATATCTATTTATATATATATACACATTATATATATATATATATATATATATATATACATACACATATACACACATACATATATGCATACACACATACACACACACACACACACACACACAGATGTATGTGTGTGTATATAGATCTAGGAGGAATGAGCAAACGTCCAAATCCATAACCACCGAACACACTTTAACGAAAGCGCTTTTATCGAAAAAGCTCTTTCGTTAAAGCATGTTACAAAACAAAAAAAAAACCTACATTAACGTTTTAGCAAGGAGGTTTCTCCCCCCTGCACACCCCATTTGTCCCCACACCCCCCTACTTGAATATTCTCCCTCCGAGACCGCACTACAGTGGGGATAAGGGATTATATATGTATGTGTATGTGTGTTTGTGTGTGTGTACATATATATGTATGTGTGTGCGTATATATATATATATATATATATATATATATATATATATATATATATATATATATATATATATATACACACACACACACACACACACACACACAAATATACACACACACACACACATGTATGTGTGTATGTATGTATATATTAATATTTTATATATATATATATATATATATATCTGTGTTTGTGTATGTGTTTATATATATATATATATATATATATATATATATATATATATATATATATATATATATATATATATATATATATATATATACACACACACACACACACACACACACACACACAGAGTTGCTGTATCCAGGACTGTTGGTAAGCTTCTGAGCCCTGAAAGCCTTTATGTGTTGGAAGAAAGCCTTCTAGCTCATCAGTGGGAGTGGTAAGCACTAGGTAGCCTGTCTACCTAGAGAGGAGAGGTTCTTGGCCCAGAAATTGCAGTTTATTCACCATTTGGACAGTTTGTCCGTCTCTTTCAACTTTCTGGTTTAAAAGACCACATATGCGCTAGTTTCCCATCTTTCCTGTAACTAACCTACTGGGTAGCACTAGAAATCTTTAAACTGATACAAGCCTTCTAGCTTAGAAGAGAGACTTTGGAGTGATTGCGTATCAGTTTTCTGTACTTGTTTGCTGTACTTTCCACCTAAACGCAGATTTTTCAGTGTTTATTGTGATTTAAAAGCTTGTTTTTTCACATATTGTACTCATTTGACTGCTTGCACTCTTAAAAAGTGTTTTGTTTAAATAACTTGTTTAACTGTTGTAGGCTACGCACTAAAAGCGCAATAGCCTTTTCTGAAAGTTTGTAGTCGTTTAAAGCTGTTTTAAGTGTATTTTTTTTACTGTTTTTGCCTTATCGTTTCAATTCAGGGCTGTGATACTAGTTTCTGAGTTGCCCATACGTTACTTGGATAGAGGGAAATTTCTCTGTTCACCTGTGAGAGAGGGGAGCTTTGAGCAACCTATCAGTCTCTGGAGGAGTGATTCCAGCCCAGAAGTTAGTAGTTTATTGGCCATTTTGGGCTAATTTCCATCTCTTTCATTTCCCTACTATAAAAACCACGTTTGCATGGTTTTCACACTGGGCAGTGCCGGTTAGCTATGGTTAAATTATTCCCAGCTCCACTAAGAGTGCTCTTCAGTTTTTCCCTTGAAACTAGTCTCTCAACCTAAGCACTCAAAGTGTCGTACACCCCAGCACTTGCTCAGACCTAATAGCAAGCACTAATATACCCAGACACTGATTTCCCAGCAGGGCAAGGCTCTTTATTCACCCCTCACCAACCAAGCGACTAAGTAGCTCACCCTACTATTCAGGCATGACCAAAGGGCAACTTCAGGTGCACTCTCCAGTCCAGCTGGTGAATCTGAGTATCCTGAGGCGATGTTACAACTGCCTCATGTACACAAACAGCCCTCTCCTCCTACCACAAAACACTAACATATGTGAGAGATGCCCATTATACAGCCAAACTGGCAGCTAAGCTGTCTCCACCCAAGACTGGAACAGACAGTCAAGAGGAGAAGGTTAACACTTGCACCACACCTCCAGTCGCACACAGACCTACTAAAACAGCACTGGCAAAAAATACACAAATACACAAAATCATACTCGGAGGCTCTAAATAAAAACCTGCAAAAGCATCAGAGACCTCCAAAGCAGACACCCAAACAACCTGCACTTCCCGTCACAAACCAGACAACACATAAAACACAAAATCAGTGTGTCGCAGAATCACAGCCCTTAAGGCGTAATAACATACATAACACACTAGTAATAGGTGACTCTATAATCAGGCACACTGACATTCCACTCACTAGGCTGAACAAGCAGAAGGTTACTGTTAGCTGTCTGTGGGGAGCCAGTATCCGCCTCATAACACAAGCATTCAGGTTACTTCAGAACAAGTACAAATATGACTCTGTCAATGTTCATGTTG
>NC_056739.1:327140242-327142742 GCF_019279795.1 Protopterus annectens | reverse complement strand
CATAGGTGGTAATCCATTAAGTACAGAAGAAGTAATTAGGGACCTGGGGACCCAAGTTGACAGCAATCTCTCAATTGACAACCACGTGGCCAAAGTGGTTAGAAAAACATTTTATATAGCCCACCTAATCATGAAGGGATTCACATCTAGATTAGGGGAGGTCATCGTGCCTCTTTACTCATCCCTCATCAGGCCCATAATTGAGGACAATGCCCCTTTTGGGATGTACCTTACCAAACACCTGCAGCAACTGGAAAGACCCCAAAAGTACCTCACCAAGAGGATCAAAGGGCTCAAACAGATGCCATATGCTGCCCGGTTAAAGAAACTCCAGCTCTACGCAGTGGCATACCGCCTGCTCAGAGGTGACCTGTGCCTGACGTACAAGGCCATGTCCAACCCGGAATTAAGAGACATGCTGCACCTCAAAAAATCCAAATCCCATCGAGCTACACGCCGAGACTTGAACCTCAGCACTGAAATAAATAGGACATGCTGGAGGGACAGATTCATAACCCAGAGGCTCCCTTCACTCTGGAATAAAATCCCAGTCCAGGTTAGGCAGAGTCCTTCATTGACTCTTTTCAAGACGAATCTTGATGAGTGGATGGGAGATCGTAGGTTTACCCCGGGTATCACTTCTGTGTCACTGTTAGACAGAGGCACAGTATACTAACCTCAAAAGGGCATAGCAAAATTAATTTAAAATGGGTGGCGAAAGCCAAACATACTCTGGCTAGGCTTATAAATGCCCTAGGGCAGATAGCCTAGTATGAACCTATATATATATATATATATATATATATATATATATATATATATATATATATATATATATATACATACATATACATATACATATACACACACACACACACACACACACACACACACATATATATATATGTATACACACACACATTATGTATGTATGTATGTATGTATATATATATATCTCAAGAAATCCGAAGTTCCCCAAAAAATATGTATAAACCAGTCCCTTAGCGGCAAAGGTAGGAAGCAGAAACAAAAGTTCAAATAGCAATATAATAGTTTTCAAATACCTGCTGGTTTCTTTTCAGGTGTTGTACATACCAATAAGCAAAATGAAAAACAGAAACTAGGACACTGTTATGTTGGCTTCCAGTAACAGCGTTCTGTTTAACTTCCACGCATATACAAGTTTACAGTTTCCTGTAGGCCTCTTTCAGAGCATTCACAGATACCAGCAACCAAAATGAAACTTATAATGCTGTTATGTTAACTTCCGACAACTGCATAATATAAACCTTCCAAGCATATACAAGCTCACAATTTCTTATGAACTTCTTTCCAAATGTTGTAAGTACCAGCATCCAAGATAAAATTAAAGATTTTATTATGTATTAAGTGAGCGCTTTCGCGGTGGATTCAACCCCGCTTCATCAGACAAACAGTGTGTAAGAAACAGCAAAGGATTTAAATAGCAAAGGATGTGACATCACAATACCTTTCCAATTAACAAACCCATTAGAATGTTAACGAGCCAAGCAAAATGTTTCGTTAATTTAAAGTTAAAGTTAAACGCGTCTTTTCCACTAAACCTATCTGATGCGTCTAACATTGTGTACATCAACCAAACATCCTGCAATATCAAAACAAGCTCTAAAAGGGTTATAATAATATATACAAAAAATATAAAATATAGAGTATGTAAGGCATAAAATATAATATAAAATATATCATGCGCACTTTAACTAAATTCATTACTAGTATAGGCATATAAAAATATGTGTATAAATAAATGTACAGATCTGTATACTAAGTTTATATGGAAATGTATAAATATAAACTACACAAATACATGAAAGGTATATAAATATAGATATAAAAGTATAGAAACACTATTAGAAACACTATTAAAAATATAAAGTGTTGTATTAAATAGAATCAAATGAATATAAAAATCTAATGTGTATATGGAATAGTATGTATGTGTGTGTTGTATTGAATGGTTTCAGCAAAGTGTGCACATGTATGTGTACATGCACACAAAAAATTAAAATATATATATATATATATATATATATATATATATATATATATATATATATATACACACACACATACACATGTACACATATAAATATTGATAGACACATATCTACCATAGCTACAAGGAATACAAATTAATGAATATGTGGTGTATTAGCTTACATGTGGTATAACTATATGTCTGTGTAGATATGAATTTTATAAATATAAATAGGAATATAGATATGAATAAATATAAATATAGATGATAAATAATTACTAATTAATAAGTAAAATAATATATAGTGTGCCTATAGTTTAACTTATAAGGGTCTTTTTTTGAGGTATGGTTTAATGGAAACAGTGCCATTAAGACCCATGCCTCTGTGCGCTGCAAGTCTGCAAATCCATTTAAGTTCCATTAATACTGTCTGATTTGTTATATCTCCAATTCTGTTGCTGGGCTTTAATACATGCAATACTTGGA
>NC_056739.1:327132742-327135242 GCF_019279795.1 Protopterus annectens | reverse complement strand
TTTCCAAAAATAGTTTGTGCAAATATTCCATTTCATTAATGCAATCAGTATAGTTAGAGGTCATCCTAGTCACCCTAACCATTAGTCCTTTTATAATGTTCTTCTTCTGTAAAGGAGGGTGGTTACTGTTGTAATGTAAATATGAATTGGAAAAACAAGCCTTAATATAAATTTGACACATTTTTCATTTAAAATTATCTTTTGAAATAGCTACATCTAGGTAGTGTATCTTCTCTGTATTAAATTCATGTGTGAAACTAAGAAACTCAGTTGAATTATTAAAAGATTCCATAACCTTAGGAATGTCATCCTGGGTACCCTTCCATACTACAAGTATATCATCCAAAAACCGAAAATATTTCACAATGTTGTCCATAAATGGGGAGGTGAAAACAAAATGCAACTCCCAGTAGAATATAACTATGTTGGCAAAAATGGGGGCACAAGCTGCCCCCATAGCCACATCATCCAACTGTTGAAAAATATCTCACTGAAAGTAAATGAAATTGTTTTTAAGCACCAACTCTGTATTCTCTAATACTAATCTAAATTAGTGATCATTAAGAAATTTAAATTCCGTTAACATATATTCAAACCACTCTAAGCCTGTGTTGTGTGGAATCACGGAGAATAAATCTTTTACATCAACAGTAAGAAATGAGTAATGGGAT
The DNA here is from genome assembly GCF_019279795.1 of Protopterus annectens. Taxonomy (NCBI): domain Eukaryota; kingdom Metazoa; phylum Chordata; order Ceratodontiformes; family Protopteridae; genus Protopterus; species Protopterus annectens. The sequence goes on along the minus strand of NC_056739.1, from coordinate 327,134,571 downwards.
TGATATTGTAGTTGGTTGATTTTGTTTAGTAAATCCCAAGAATCAATTAAAATGTGTGGGTATAGTTTGTAAAAGGGCTTCAATTTTGTGTCAACATAAATAGCTAATGGTTGGGTTTGGAGCCATCTGATGTCACAATAGGTCTTAAGGGTGGATTTATATTGTCTGTGTGCGTCTTGGGATACCAAACATAGTAGGGAGAAAAGGTTAGTCAACCTTAAAAAATTTGTAAAACTTGTTGTCAACTAAACCTTGTAGTAAATTGTCTTCAATCTATCTTTTTGTATGCTATGTTAAGCTCATTCCTTGAAATAATGGTATATTACCCCTGTGTATCCAAGATGTCCATAATTTTGGTAATATAAGACCAATTGTTCATTAACACAAACCCCACCCCCTTTATCAGGCTTCATGATTCTAATATCTGAATTCAGGTGTTAAATTTCTTCCAAAGTCGCCCTTCCCTCTGAATTTAGGTTAAAATGAAAATATCTTTGCTTGTTTTTATAGTAAATACCCTTTATTTCCTTTATTAGAACTTTTTCAAAGTTACTGATATCATTGTGTAAGGGGGGATTGTATGTACATTTCCTCCCCAACTCATCATAAGGTCTAATGGGCAAGTTGTTTTGAAGCTACTTACTGGAGGCCAGTACCTCCAAATTTAAGTTTCTGGTAAATAATTTTACATCCAAAGTAATGTCAGCCAAATCTAGCCTTCTGGCTGGAACAAAAAGTGAAGCCCTTTTTAAATAAAGAAAAATGCCCGTCCTCTATTTTGATATCAGTGCAATTGTAAATAAAGAACTCTCCATCTTGTTGGTTAATAACACTGTTGTGAGTGTTAAAATTGTTTAGACCACACTGTTCTAGATCAACCTCTACATTCTCAATGCAAGTGTTTTCAGGTAATAATGTATAATCTCCACTCAGTACTGTTGGTTCCCATGATGTCTCTGAGGGCATGTGTGTAACTTGTGCATATGTTGGATGGGTGTGTAAGTTCCGAATCCTTTCAGACCTCCTGGGCACCTCCTACTCTAAAGGGATACCATATTCACTGTACCTCCCTACCAACTGTAGGTATGTTCATATCGACGAGCATCCCCTTCAAACTGTGTATCATCTTTCCCTTGTTCCCACGGACGAGGCCGTACACTGTAATGGTCTGCTTGTGTAAAAACTCTCGTCTCAAGGTGGCTATTGGAATACTCTTTTACTCCCTAAAGTGTAGGCATGTTGGTTTTCATAAGCCCTATCATCCCTATCTAATTTGCTCATCTTTCTTTTGTGATTTTTAACCATAATGTTGTCAACATCATTAAGAACCCTAAAATAGTTATGTTTATATTCTTGCACAGTAAACAGTAAATCATCACATATTTCTTTGTCAATTCTATCTATCGTATTCTTTATCTCTTAAATCAAGTTGTTATTGTTATTAATCATAGCTCTCATAAGAGCTAAACCACAGTAATTTAAAATATCCACAATTTCATTATAAAAAGCAGAACCAAAAACATTATCATTAGGAAACTTGTTACGCCCAAGACCCTTAGGCACATGCTTCCTCTTAATACATTAGATAAGAAACCAATTATCAAGATTTAGATTTTTAAACTTTAACATGGATATTTTCAAAAGCTTACATTTTTCAATATAAGAAGGGCCCTGTTTCTTTTGTTCATGGTCCTGAAGCTCCGCAGAAACCGAAGCTTCTGTTTAGCCAGTCATTGAAATTAATGTCAGCATATTTATCTAGAAACATGGTGGGTTCTTTGTTTTGTCGTGTGTTAGATCGCTCGTTTGGATAAGTCCCTGAATTTCCA